>NW_025048912.1:0-64370 GCF_019279795.1 Protopterus annectens | reverse complement strand
AATTCAGTTGGTACTGTCTTCATCATCTGCACCATTGCAGTCTGTACTTACCCCTTCCATGCCAAAATCTGAAAAATGGACAGATTTGGAAAGCGGTGTTTATACTTCATTGTCCTTCACCCTCAGGCCCTTGAATTTCATTGCACATTTCACTAGACTTCAAAGGGATCTGATTAAGGAGATAACGGATATCATCGCTGGAGCTGTGTTGAAGGTACTGGACAAAGTTGTCCCTCAGCTGGCCACCCTGGAGTATATATCAAACTTGTCTATGCGGCTCATCACACATGCAGCCTAGGGGATGACCAGAGCAGCGGGTTCAGGCATTGCCATAAGACATCACGCCTGGATGTGTTTGTGAATTTGCGGAGCCTTTCAAGTCTTCCTTCGTCAACGCTCCTTTTGATGGATCATTCTTTATGTTCATCGTGTTACCCTGCTGCAGTCATCACACTTGGGTTATCCTGCCGTCAGGTGGTCCCGCAGTCGGCTCGAATTCCAAAGTCTTGGTCTGGCGTCGGTTGCTGTCGCTTCTTCCCTGACGTCAGTGCGCCAGGGGTATATGAGAGGCATCCGACGCCATTTTCTTCAGTCTTTCTTGCCGTGCAGTGCCCGAAGCAGAAGCATTTCGCAAGTGCCGGTCAGCCGACACCTGAGATTTTCGAATCGAGTTTCAGTCTGAAGTCTTCAAAGCTAAGTACCCCGTTGGGGAACCTTTTCTTGACTCAGTCCAATGTCAGAAAATGTTACCAATTGCATTTCTTGTGGGAAGCAAATACCTCATAAGGACTTTCATTCTTTTTGTATACCTTGTGTAGGCCCAGACCACAACATCACTGGTTGTCGGTTTTGTGCTAGGTTCAATAAGCGAACTATAAAACGACGCTTTAATTTCACACAACACTACTTCGGTAGGAAATTTAATTACACTATGCCGTCGGAGCAACCGACTACCGGCGTGCATAAAAAAACGCAAAGATAAAGAAAGGCAGCCTAGATCCAAGCCAGACTCCGAGCCCCCACCTGGGACGGTCGCCAGTTCTCCGTTTTTCAGTGAGGCGCCTACGCAGCCCCTGGCTACCGCTGAATTGGATCCCAAGATCACTTCGGATTCTCCAGCAGAGAGCTCTAGGCCGACGCAGTCATTTTCTTTAGGCCCTACCGACGACATCGCAGTAGGAGAAGCCGGTGCTGTAGAAACACCTTCGGTTTCTGAAGGTGTCTTCAGATCGACTACTCTCACCATAAAATCTTATGCTACGCTTAAGACTCCTCTAAAACCAAAAAAGACTACACTTCAGTCTCCAGGTCAAGGCCCTATGCCTAAGAAACAGATGCTTAAAATGGCTTAAGATTTAATTTCTTTGATCAGGGGTTCCCAACCCCCCCCCCCCCCCGACAAAAGGCCTAGACAAGAGGAGGATTATGCCTCCTCTGATCAAATGTCTGTTTCTTCAGGCTCCTCTGAAGAACAGGATTACTCCTTTCCCCCTTATGAAGATTCTGATGCTGAAGACTCCATTCTCTCAGCTTCTCCCCCTGAAGATTATTCCTTTGGGGAAACCTTGCATACCATGAGGGAACATTTCCACTGGGAAGGTCAGGACTACACCGACTCAAAGAAAAGGCTCCGAGAGTTTCTTTTACTCCCCCAGCACAGACCACTTGCTATCCCCCCAGTTTTAGACATTGTGGATGATGTTTTCTTAGAATCTAGTCTAAATCCAGATTCTCTGCCTCCTGCTCCAGCCAAACCAGATAGATACTATAGATATAGTGTGCCTGACCCACACAAATCCCTATACAAAAGCCCTGTTGTTGATCCAGAGACAATCTCCCAGGGTCCCAAAGGGGCTAAGGCTTCTATGGCTAAAATTCCTCTGAAAGGGACTCCAGAGCACTAGATAGGTGGAGGAAGAAGGTTTACACCTCAGTTACTCTAGCTGTGAGAGCACTAAATTGTCAATTTCACATGCTTAAATACCAACAATTCCTAATGTCTCAAATAAAACAAAAGATGGGCATGCACCCTCAACAGTCTGAATTCAAGGAAATGCAGGATCTGTTGCATGCAGCTGAACAGGTGGGCAAACATACTTTACAATGTGGTTTTGATGCCTTGGAAGCATCCTCTAGAGCAGCTGTTACTGGGTCTGTTATACGTAAGCATTCTTGGTTAAAGGAACAATCTCTGCCTGATCATGTTAAAGCAAAGTTACTAGATGCACCCTTACAGCAGCATGTCTTATTTGGTGTTAAAGCAGAGGAGGTTTTAAAGAAAATGGAGGATAAGGCAAAATCTATGCAGACGGTCAAAGATTTCTAACAGGTACAGTCCCCACGCTTCAGCAGAAATTGGCCAACAAAAAATTGGTCCTTTCCAGCTTCTGACAGACCAAAAGGGGTAAATACAGGCACCCAAGGGGCAGAGGACAAGCACAAATCCCTTACAAACCTCGCCAATGGGGCACTGCAACACAGAAGGGAGGAGAAGACCGGTCCCAAACTACTAGAAGGCAAACACAATGACTTAAACCTCAAACTGCCAAGCAAAGCTCTCTTGGCAGCTCCCTTGGGAGGAAAATTAGCACTTTTTGCAGACAAACTGGCACATCGTCACAAAGGACAAATGGGTCCTAGACATTATCTCACAAGGATACAGATTCCATTTCCACACCTTGCCAAGGAAAAAAGGAATGCCAAACCTGCCACAAAATCAATGGGCAGAGGCACAAAAACAAATTACAGCTCTTATGGACATGAGAGCCATTCAACTGGTACGTACACAGGAGCAAGGCCAAGATTTTTATTCAAGGCTCTTTCTAGTCCCCAGAAAGGACAATGCTTGGAGACCCATTCTGGACCTTTCAATTTTAAACACCTTCTTGCAAGTACCCAAATTCAAGATGCTAACACTACAGCAGCTTCTTCCCATGCTGGGCAAGAAAGCTTGGCTAGTAACGTTGGACCTTAAGGAGGCATACCTGAATGTCCCTATCAGACAAAATTGCAGAAGATACCTCAGTTTCATTGCAGGTTCAACCCATTACCAATTCTGTGCACTGCCCTTTGGCTTATCTACTGCGCCCAGGGTCTTCACAAAATGCCTGGCACCAGTAATTGCATACTGCAGACAAAGAGGAATTCAAATATACCCATACCTGGACGACTGCCTCATCCAAGCAGAAAGCAAGGACATTCTCTTACAACACCTGGCTTTTGTAAAACATCTTCTAAGTTGCCTAGGGTACGCAGTAAACAAAAAGAAATCAAAACTAGTGCCCTCACAAAATGACATTCCTGGGTGCCAGCTTGAATACAACGGCCCAGATGGCTTATCTGATGCCAGACAAACAACTACAATTAGCTCAATACTTCAGAGCAATGGCAACAAAGACCCAACTCCCTGCAAGAAAAATTCTCCAGGCCTTGGGCTTCATGGCATCTTGCATACTACTAATACCATTTGCAAAACTGTATATGAGGAAATTACAATGGTACCTAAATGTATGGACACAACACAGTCACAGCTTGGAAACAATGATACCTCTCATTCCCTGCCTTCAACAGGAGTTTCTATGGTGGTCACAGGCATGTCACCTCGACAAGGGTCAGCCTTTCACCTCACCCCCAGCCAGGCAAACTATGACAACAGATGAATCGGACTACGCCTGGGGCACACATGGCAACCGCGGTGCATTCAAGGCATATGGTCTGCAGATCAAAGGAATCTGCACATCAATCAAAAAGAAATGCTAGCTGTACAAAATGCTCTGACAGCCTTCAAGGACCTCTTACATCCAGGACAGCTTATCATAAGGACAGACAACACCACGGTAATGTGGTACATAAACAAGCAAGGGGTGCACACTCTACCTATATGCAGGCAAGCAATGACCTTGTGGAACACAGCACTGGCTTACCAAGTTCAATTACAAGCTCAATTCCTGCTGGGAAAAAGAACACATTGGCAGACGACCTAAGCAGAAACATCATGGATCCCCACGAGTGGAAACTGGATCCGCAGGTATTTGCAATGATGACTCAAAAATGGGTTCTCCCAGACATAGACCTGTTTGCCAGCCCCCAAAACTATCAACTAACAAAATTTTGCACAAGGACTTTTCACCATCAAGCTTGGAAAGTGGGCCTCTCATTCAGTTGGAAAAAGCTGACAGTATATGCCTTTCCTCCATTACCCCTTCTCACAAAGGTGCTGCTGAAAGTCAGGATGGAGAGACCCAGAATGATACTCATTGCTCCACACTGGCCACGCCAGCACTGGTACCCACTATTAAGGAATATGGCCCAGGGCCCACCATGGATTCTACCACAAATTACCCATCTGCTCACACAGCAAGACAATCAGATTTTACACAGCCAGCTCAAAACCTTAAACTTGGCTGCATGGCAAATCACCTAAGCAACCGGCCAGCTCCTCTCTCACAAGCGGTTATGGATGTTATTCTGGAGGCCAGGTGGCCCAGCACCAGGAAAGCTTACTCAGACAAATGGAAAAGGTTTTGCGCCTGGAACCAATCTAAAGGCAAAAATACCCTTCAGCCTGACATACCTCAGATTCTGCAATATTTAACTGAGATGTTACACAAAGGGCTTTCTTTTTCATCTATTAAAATCCACGCCTCAGCTATTTCATCTCACTACAACACAGGTCCTCCCTTATTTTCACATCCACTCCTAAGGCAGTTTCTCAGAGGGGCCAAAAACATTAGGCCTCCCAGGAGAGCACCAACACCTACTTGGGACCTCAACTTTGTTCTTGTAAAACTTACGCTACCTCCTTTTGAGCCAGCTTTCTCAGCTGACTTGAAGTTTATATCATGGAAGACTGCCCTGCTGCTAGCAATTACTTCAGCGAGAAGAGTTTCGGAGCTTCAGGCACTAATGGCAGTAGAGCCTTTCCTCATTTTTCATCAAGACAGAGTTTCTCTACGAACTAATCCCTCCTTTATGCCTAAGGTGGTATCCAGTGTGGCTCTAAATCAAACCATCCATTTACCCACCTTCTTTCCAAATCCACAGAACAAAGGAGAAAGACTCCTACATTCCTTGGACATTCACAGGCAGCTACGTTACTACTTGGATAAAACTAAGGTTTTCAGAAAATCTGACCAGCTTTTTGTAGCCTTTGCTACAGCATCACAAGGAAAGGCTATCTCAAAACAGACCATTTCCAAATGGATAGGACATTGCATACGTTTTTGCTACACCCACCATGGAAAACCAGTTCCTGCTAGCATAAGGCCCCACTCTACCAGGGCAGCAGCTACATCTACAACCTTCCTCAGGGGGTGCCAACCAAGGGTATTCTGGAAGCTGCAACGTGGAGTTCAGTACACACCTTCATCAAACATTACCACTTACCACTGTACTCTAAGACTACAGCTGGCTTCACCACTGCAGTTTTGCAGGGCCTTCTAGCCTCCTCTAACCCTGTTTGACTCCACCTGCCATCCTTAGCTTTGGGATTCTACTCAAGTGTGATGACTGCAGCAGGGTAACACGATGAACATAGTATAGTTTTGCACCTACCATAAATGTCGATGTTAGAGTGTATACCCTGCTGCAGTCCAGGTTACCCTCCCTCCATCCCCTCTGACCTAACTAAGACCTTTCCATACCTTAAAATCTGTTACAACCTTTGTGGTGTATTTGCTTATAGCTGGAGGGATTTTTTGTTTATACTACACTTTTTATTATTGGTACTATCCACTGACCACCATTGGGGGGGGGGGGGGGCACCTGATATCTGGGGCAAGAAAAACTGAAGAAAATGGCGTCGGATGCCTCTTGTATACCCCTGGCGCACTGACGTCAGGGAAGAAGCGACAGCAACCGATCCCGGACCAAGACTTTGGAATTCGGGCCGACTGCGGGACTGCCTGATGGCAGGATAACCCAAGTGTGATGACTGCAGCAGGGTATACACTCTAACATCTACATTTATGGTAGGTACAAAACTGTACTTTTGACCCCCAAAGTCAGATACATACTAGCCAGGTGCAGAAAAAGATGGAAAGACCCTTTCTGCTGTGGGCATTCATTTTTCTACTTCTCCACGATCTTACTCCAGGAATCAGAGGAGTGGGAAGATGTTCAAGAAGTCCCAAGGGCCTTTTCGGGACACGTGGTGGAAGCTCCCCCCGGGGCAGAGGGGGGAGTGCTAATGGAAGATGCCAGTTCCGTGGCAGAGGTGGCCCACAAAATCAGGGCTGCAGAGTCACCTTCACTGGACAACTCTTCCAGCACACCTGAAAAGGGGCCTGATTGCTTACCTCGGGGAGCAGTCGGGAGAAGATTTTCACTGCACCTAATAGCTTGGCAACTAATAACTTCAGATTCTTGGGTGCAGAAAGTCATTATCAGAGGTTATCATATCCCCTTTGTTCTTTTTCCAAGGTCACAAAGAATAGTTCCCGATGTACCCACCCAGTAAGAGGGACCAAGCAGCCTTGGAAGTTCGAAAGCTGCTAGAAAACAGTCAGCCAAGAAGTCCCTCCAGACCAGATATGATCCCGATTTTACTCAAGGTTCTTTTTAATGCCAAAAAAGACAGGACTGGAGACCTATACTGGATTTCTGCCTTTTGAACAAGTTTGTTCAGTAAGCAAAATTCGGGATGGTCACAGTTCAGTCTATACTTCCCTTTCTAGATGAAAACGATTCAGTGTGCTCTCTAGACCTTCAAGATGTGTAGTACCACATAAAAATTGACAGACGCTCCAGAAGGTATCTCCGCTTTAGGCTGTGAGACTGTTCTTTCGAGTTCAGAGTGCTGCCCTTTGGTCTCAGCACAGCCCCTAGGGTGTTCACCAAATGCATGGCAGCAGTCACGGCTCACTTGAGATTACATGGATTCTGGGCGTTTCCTTACTTAGACAACTAGCTCCTCACTGCCCCCACCAGGTGTCTACTGCTTCAAGCCACAAATTTCATCCTGCACCTTTTCAACACTTTGGGCATCACAATCAACAGAGAAAAATCCCAGCTGACTCCGACACAAGACCTGGAGTTTATAGGAACTCTCCGCAGTACAATCTCTTATGTAGTTTCTCTTCACAGAATACAAAAGACAAGGTCTCTTATATGATCCGTCATATCCACAGACAAAAGTCCCTGCTCGTCTTGTCCTTCAAACATTCGGGTCTATGGCATGTCGATTATCTTAGTACTTCTGGCAAGATTTCACATGAGGCTACTTCAGTGGCTCTTAGCTGCACAGTGGTCCATCCTAACACATCCAGTGACCTGTCCCATTCTTATAACAAGTCGCTGCAAAGAAGGGTCTATCCTGGTAGATGCAGTCAGATGAAATTCTTTTGGGCTTTCCCTTTATCCCCACTCAGCCCAAGGCCATAGTGACCACAGATACCTCCCAGATTGGGTGGGTGGGGGGCATTCTCTGGGAAGGACAGTCCAAGGCACTTGGTCTCCGCATGAGGCCAATTTGCACATCAATGTTCTGGAACTGAGGGCAATGCTCTTAGCGTTGCAAGCCTTTCAATCTACCCTCCCTCCAGGGGTAGTCGCAATTCAATTTGACAGCATCTCAATGGTTTGGTACATCAACAAACAGGGTGGAACCAGATCTTACCCCTGTGCTCGGAAGCTGTCGGGATATGGCAATGGGAGAGATCTTCCAACTGCTTTCTAGTTGCAGTGCATATCTCGGGGAGTTCAGATGTGTTAGCGAACAAACTGGGCAGATGCATTCTCCTGCCATATGAGTGGTCTCTCATTCCCAAGGGGTTGATGGACAGTTTTCGTCGGTGGGGCCAGCCTTGCTGCGACCTCTCTACTTCCCCAATGAACAACAAATGCAGCAGTTATTTTGCCCTAATCCTCCCTCAGCGGGAGTCCCTAAGAGATGCTCTCCTTCTTGATTGGCCTTCAGGACTTCTGTACGCCTTTCCCCCCTTTCTCCTCGTTCCTATGTTCTTGAAGAAAGCCCAAAGGTTGAAAGCAAAGTGATCCCCATTGCACTATTTTGGCCCCGACAAGTCTGGTTCCCCTTTCTCTGACCTCACCTGAGTCACCGTCCGTGGATTCTGGACCCAGTTCCAGACCTGCTTTCTCACCCGCAGGGACTGGTACACCCCAACCTTCGCAGTCTCAAGCTGACACCTTGGTTCCTCCAATTCCATTAATTGCCAGGCAGAGTAATATAGCCTCTTCATTACAAATAATATTTGTGGCTTCTCATAAACCATCCACCAGAAACTATCTTAGCAAATGGAAGAGATTTTCAATTTGGTCCAGTACAAATAATCTAGACCCTTTTTCGACACCTGTTGAAAAGGTTTTAGAATTCTTAGCTTCCTTTTTTGATCTCTGAGCTTCTGCTTCCACCATCAAAGTTCATTTAGTGGCCATTTCTAATTTCCACAATGGCTACAATGATTATTCTTTAATTTCCCATCGCTTATGCAAAGTTTTTCTTAAAAGTGTCTTCTGTATAAATCCTCCAAGGACTCTATAGCTCCATGAGATCTGACTTTGGTTTTGCAATCTTTGGTACTCTCGCCCTTTGAACCAGCATCGACTTGCCATCTCAAATTTCTGTCATGGAAACCTCTCTTTCTAGTAGCCATTACTTCTGTCAGAGGAGTTTCTGAGATTCAAGCATCGTGTGAAACCCCCATGTCTAATTTTTCATAGAGTTAGGGTCTCTTTGAGAACCAACCTTTCCTTTCTTCTAAGGTAGTCTCAGAATCTAATATTAAGTTATTGATTTACCTGTTTTCTTCCCCAGTTTCTCCAGTAAAGGCAAATATTTTTTGCATTTACTGGATGTTCACAGACAATTACATTTCTGTCTTGACAGGACAAAAGAGTCTAGAAACTTGGACCAGTTATTTCTTTTCTTTTCAGGTCCAACCCTGGGAAGTCCTATCTCTAAAGTTTTCCTGTCAGGATGGCTAAGAGATTGTGTTACCTTCATTTACAATCATAGCCACAAATTACCTGTGCTAAAGCGCATTCCACCAGATCAGTAGTCCCATAAGCTGTTTTTCACTTTAGGGTGTCCATGGATGAAATATGTGCAGCCACAGCATGGGATACTCCACATACCTTCATCGCTCATTACTCATTGGATATGGTCTCCAGTTAAGAGCATCCTTTGGCTCTATGGTTCTTAGGAATATCCGTCCATAAGACCACCCAGGACCTAAAGTAGCTGGGGACTGTGTCCCATTCATCAAGAATGAATGAAGATTGACAACATCAGATAAAGAAGTTAAGTTCTTACCATAACGTTCCTTCTGTGGTGTCTATCTTCATTGATTCTTGACATCCCACCCTCCTACAGATTTCTTGGAGGATTGGACACTTATTCTGGGAACCTGTAGTTTTCACCTTGGACATGGCTTCTACTTTTATATATTTGTTCTTCTGCCTTACTATTTTGATGCTAACTCGATCTGAGGTAATGGAAAGAGGGGCATTGTGGGTAGAGTCTTAGCTTCAGAGTGTTTTGACTGGCTAAAGCTGTGTAACAGCCGAGCCGGAATCAGAGGATTGGAACAGAGTCCCATTCATCAAGAATGAATGAAGATTGACAACACAGTTAGAATGTTATGGTAAGAACATAACTTTTTTTCATTGTTGTGTATTTATGCGTACATATATATGTGTGTATGTATGTATATATATATATATATATATATATATATATATATATATATATATATATAAAATCAATATATATAAAATCAATATATATATATATATAAAAAATTATATTTATTTTATATATATATATATAGATATATATATATATATATATATATGTGTGTGTGTGTATAGGAGTTGGGCACTAGTATTTTTTCTTCCCTCTACTACTACTACTCTCCTACTTCGGTAGTACTTTAGTGCTTTCCTCTATACTGTTGTTGGTATAGTTCCTTTTCTTAACTTTTTAGGTACATTTTTAATACCATTGGTGGTAGTCCTTTTTTTTTTTTTTTTTTGGAAATACAAAAAAAAAAAAAAAAGTCTGTTCGTCTCTTTCACATTTGTTCTGTACATTTTGTTACATGTCCACTATGTCGAAAGAACTGACAGGGTTTAAAAATGCACTTGTGGCCGTAAGATTCCCAAGTCAAATGCCCAAAAGAAGTGTGTTTACTGCTTTAGGATTGGACCTCCTGAATAAGGCTTGTATGGTATGCTCTATTTTTAATCCTTGAGCTTTAGCTGACAGGCAAAACAAACTTATTCTTAAATCTTGAAGCTTCTTCTGGGGCTCAAACCCCCCTCTAACCCAGCTAAGTCACTTTCTTTGGAAGCAAAAAAGAGGTCCTCTCCATAGTCCCCTAGGTCTTCCTCAGAGATGTTGGAGAAGATGCGAAAAAGTTTGCATCCCAAGTCTGGAAGTTTTCCTTTGGATTCCATGCAGTACTTTGATCTGACAGTGTCAGTTCCTGTCATGATCTCTCCACTCCCATCTGCTTCCTTTTTGGATCCTAAGCCCTCAGAACCAAGAGTGAGCTCTTCTCACAAGAGCCATACCCTGGCATATACACTCAAATCTATGTCTTCTTCCTTGCCACTTCAGCTCTTCAAAACCCCAAAGAAACATTCCCAGCCCTCTTCCACAGTGTCTTCCAGGAGTTTGTCAGAGACAGATGTGAATAGGATGATGCGGAAATTTCTCAGGGGTCAGATCCAGATGGAGGCCCTGCCAGTTTTGTCCTCTCTCTCAGTAAATGCACCTTCAAAGTCCATGCTATCACCTGCTCAGATCCGACCCATGGTTTTGGAGTCCTAGGATTTGAGGTCCCATAGTGGTTTGGGGTTTGGTCCAGAGAAAGTTTCTTCCTCAACTCCGACAGTTACCTTGACTGGATCTGCTCCGATACATTCAGATCAGAGCAGGTCTCAGAGCCGAGGGGTTGGGCTAGTCTCCGATTTTGTCGGATCCATTCCGCCCTTTCAGAACTTTGTCTCTGGAAAGCTCTAATCCGATTCTCTCCTTGAGGCTGGGATCCAGGGTTGGTCCCAACCTTCCTTCTTTGGAGGTGTCTGCTCTGAAGAGGGAGGAAATGGTTTCCTCTGGTCTTCCTGCTTTCAAGGTGGTAGAGGGGGCTCTTTCTCTCCACAGAGAACCATCATCTCTTGTCTCGGATCCTACCTCACTCCCCTCTTTGGTTCCGAGCTCGGAGCCCATCAGACGTATCTCACAGGGACAGCCAGTTCTAGGATGTCTCCAGAAGATTCGCCTAGAGGAATTTCCCCCTCTTCTGACACCACCCACAAACATCCTACAGAAGAGATTCCTCTGAAGAAGATGTGTAAGAGGAGACATATTGATTCCCCGATGAAGTCCCTCACGGCCGACACTGATTTTTATGAGGGAGAGGGATACCACAGATCGCCATCTCATGACGTTTCCTTTGGAGATGCTCTCCAGATCCTCAGAAAGATGGTTGGTCTTCCCAGTCTCCTTCTCCTGAAGAGTCAGCGTTTCTGGAGGCTTTAGTTTCTGGACCATGTATGTTTTGGGTGACCCCCCCCCCCCCCCCAGCAGATGAGCTTATTGATTTGGTTTCCTGGTTGGCATGGACAGAAGCAGATGCTCGGATTCACGATTGGCCCACAGGTCTCCTTTATACCTACCCTAGTCTTCCGCCGATTCCAGAATTCTTACAGAAAGCAAACAGGCCGAAGAGCATGGTCATTCTCATTGCCCTCTACTAGCCTCTGGAAGTCTGGTTCTTCTTTCCACTGTCTCACTTGCGATATACTCTGTGGATATTGAGGCCATCGCAGGATCTCCTGTCTAATCCTTCAGGAGTTGGACATAGCAGTCTCCACTCTCACAAACTTACCGCATAGTTTCTGCACTTTGGATAGTAGTTAGGCAGTCCAGCCTTTTTTTTCCCAGTTAGCGATATTCTTTGGCCTTCCAAAACCAAGCACAAGTTCTAGAACTGCTAAAAATAAACTCCAATAATAGAAGCTCAACCATCTAGTCAGTCAGTCATGGGAACTCTCAAACTTTAACCAAAATACAAAGTCAAAGTTAAACACTCTTTCTTCTGCTTAAAAAGACATCATCAGAACTTTGACTTGCCAACTAAAACTCATCCCTTTTGAACTACATAAACTAAGACATACCCCCCACAGCACTCACTCACAAAAAGGATGACATCATCACTAGTTTCTTAAAGGGCATATGCAGAATTTAGTTAAAATCATATTCTCAGTAAAAATACATAAGTCCAGGGGACTATTATTACACCATACAATCACGTATTTTAGTTTACTTGAAATTGATACGATTTTAAATAAATGTGTATGTGCCCGTTAAAAAACTGATGGTGATGTCATCCTTTTTGATTGAATCCGCCCCAGTGTCAGCCATTCTTTTCTAACAACCCATTTTAAAGGAGGAGCAAGTTTTTCAACAGTTAACCTTCAGTTGGCAGCAATTTCAAATTTCCATTCTGGAGTTAAGTCTACTACTTTGGCGTCTTCCAAATTGTGTAAAGCCTCCATGAAGGGCATTTTTCTTCTCAGACCTCCGATAAAACCCCCTTCTCCTACATGGGACCTTACTGTGGTTCTTCAAGGATTAACTCTGAAGCCCTTTGAACCATATGATAAATGTCATCTGAAATTTCTTTCTTGGAAAACTGCCTTTTTGGTAGTTATAACTTCAGCAAATCAAATTTCTGAACTCCAGACTCTCTTAACCAAGTTTTCTTACATTGTTTTTCACAAAGACAGGGTTTCTCTACTGACTACCCCTTCCATCTAATGTTGTCCTCAATCTGCTTCACGTGTAGGCTTGGGTCTAACTCGTTCACCTTCGACAGACTTCAGCTTCCAGACTCAAGCTCCTCCCTTACCCATAATCCTCTACATCCAGCCCAACCTCCTTCGATCTTGTTGGCTGAAGGTGTGCCCAGATGCAAATTTTTTTCTTCTTCTTCTTCCCCTGGCTGAGATAAACATTTCTATTTCTCTTGATATCTTGATCAGTGTTCCTTCTCTTAGTGTTTATATAAAGTAGTTTCCCGTCTCTAGTTTTCATGGTACGTTAGCGGTTTTCCTCTTTTCATCTCCTGCCTTTTTCTTCCAGGCTTTAGCCCTACTTTCTTGTTTCTTCTTAAAAAAAAAAAAAGAAAAAAAGTTTTTTTGTAATTTGCTGATGGTGTAGAGTCTAGTGTTTTTTTTATTTTTGACAGTTTGTTAGGGGTGTTCTATTAGCTACGAAGAAACCTTCTGGCTTTAAGAGGTGCTGACAGTGTGAGCAGAAGAGCCCGAAGTCAGATGCACATTATTGTTGTGTCTGCTGACTAGGGCCAGGTCACTTTGACTCTCCTTGCAAGATGTGTGAGGGCTTTAATCCTAAGTCCTTGCAGGAGAGAAGACACTAGCTTATTTTGAAAGGCTTGTTTCCCCCTTCTGTTTCTCCAGGGGCTCAACCCCTTCCAAGCCTTTGCTTGGCTCCTACGCTAAGAAAAAGCAGAATAAAGAGCTGAGAACTTCCTCAGAGCTGCCTGCCAAGACTTCAAGGTTATCAGATCTGACATTCTCAACACAGAGTCTTCTGTCGGCTTTGTCGGATCTGATCGAACTAATGGCTCTGAGTGAGCCTTCTACTTCCACTGTGCCCTCAGATCCTAAGCCTCTGGATCTAAGTAGCCCTCCTGAGATCAATCGGTCTCCAGATCCACAGTCTTCAGGTTGATCCATCCTGTCAGTGTCTCCTACTTTACCAGAAAAGATCCTCCAAATGACTAGACATTCTCTTCCTTCTGTGGCTTCTTGTAGGTCATCTCGAAGCCTTTTTCCTGGACGTTGACAGGATGGTTAGATCCGTAATTAAGGCCGAGATTCAGATGGGGGTTCTTTCTGTTCTTGTCCCCGCATGGATCCAAGCCTGCCCAGCCTGTAACCTTTTCTCCTCCTCCGATCCAACACTCTGTTTCTGAGTTCCAGCATAGTAGCCTCCTGAGGGATTCTAAGTGAGATCAGGGCCTTTACTTGCTGTGCTCAGACTGTTTCTTTGACTGCCTGTGCTCTGAAGTCATTGGAGCAAAGTGCATCATGTATCTGGAATGTTGCGGCCGGGTCCGAGGGGAGAGGGTTGACTCCGCTGCTTCCGGATCAGTCTTTGCCCCTCAGAGCTTTGACCCTTGACAGTGTGAGTCCGGTTCCATCTGGGAGTCAGGGTTCTGGTGGGCTGCTTCCATCTTCCTCTGCAGCTTTGACTCTGGGGGAGCTTGGGGTATCTCTCCAGGGCTCTCGGCCTTTCGGGCTTTGGAAAAGGTGTTCTCTGCTAGAAGAGTACCGGACACTTCGGCTGCTGCTACACTCCGTGTTTCTCCTCTGTATCGTGGTTTTGGACCAACCATTCTTTTCCAGGGTCAGGCTATCTCAAAGGACCTTCAGTCTACTTTACCACAGGTAGTCCCTTCCTCTTATGACTCCTCCCCTGAGTATCCCATTGAGGCAGTTCCACTGAAGACGACATGCAAAAGGAGGCACTGGGGCTCCCCTATGGAGTGCCTCACTGAGGATACAGACTACAATGAGGGAGAGGGGTCCCACAAAACAACACCAGGTGATGTCTCCTTCACAGGCATATTGGAGATACTGAAGATAAAAGGTGGCTGGACTTCAAAAATCCCCTTTCTGGAGGAATCTCTATTCCTGGAGGCCTTTGGAATGGGGCCGTCTACATCTTGGGTGGTCCCCCCAGTGGATGCTCTCGTTGACCTGGTCAACAGTTGGGCCTGGAAGGAGCAGGACAGGATAGAACCAGTTCCTAAATGCACAGATAAGATACCCCCCCCCCAAGAACCGTGCTTTTTGGAGTAAAGGTATTTCTGTTGATGCTATGGCAGCCGCTACCAAGAAGGAGCTCACCTAGCAGGGCTCCACTGTCTATCAGCTGAACAGGGAATCCAGAGCGATGAACAGGTTTGGGAAGCACACCTTTGCCGCAGCAACTTTTTGCTGAGGGCACTCAATTACTTGGCACACTTTAAGTGTCTCCAAAAAGACTTGATCAAGGAACTTTCTAATTCTCTTGTGGAGTCTCTGCCTAATGGGGAGCTGGATAAAATCTTCCCTAAGCTAGTCACTCTTAATGCTATAGCCAACTCTTTCATGAGGCGTATTTCACACTCAGCAGAGGGTTTTTCCAGGGCAGCTGGCACTGACATTGAGATGCACCATCATGCCTGGATGCGGCTGTACGACTTCGCAGAGCCCTTCAAGGTGTCATTTGTCAACACCCCCTTTGATTGTTATTCTCTGCTTGGACCATCGGTTAAGGACACCCTGACCTGCTATGAGCAAGAAGGCAAGACCTTGTCTGCCATAGGGGTTAAGTTTTCTTTGTCCCAGCAAACCTACTGTAGGAATCAAAGGGGTGCTAAGAAAGAAAACTTGGTTCTGTAAGTCTCAAGGATCCTTGCATGACCAAAGTGGAGAGTTCTCTTTCAGAAGAAGAGGAGGGGGCTATAATGGGATACTCCGCCCTAGAGGCAGAGGGGGCCCGCAGAACCAGGGCTCCAGGGAATCCTTTCCTGACAAGCCCTTTCAGTGCTCCTAAAGTGCTGCCAGACTGTCCTACTCCCAAGGCAGTCAGGGGTTGTTTTTCTTCGCTCAAGTGCCTCGGCCCAAATCACGTCAAATGCTTTTATGCTAAAATTATATCCAGGGGTCACTACATTCCCTTTTTCCTTCCCCCTCCAAATGCACTGGAATCTCTTCCCAGTGTTTTAGAGGGAGTTGGCAGTGGCAGAAATCACCGCTTAGCTGCAGAGGAGTCATTCAAGAAGTCCTGGCCGATCAGAAAGGATCTGGAACTTACTCCCATTTCTTTTTGGTACCAACGAAAACAAGGGACCTGCGATCCAATCTGGACCTAACCAATTTCAATTTGCTTGTGAAGAAGACCAAGTTTCAGATGGTAATGGTACAGTCCATACTCCCATTACTGAAGAAGGATGATTGGATGTGCTCTGTGCACTTCAAGGATGCATACTATCACAGAGAAATACAGAGGCTCCAGAAGTCATCTGCGGTTCCATCTAGGGGCCAATCATTTCCAATTTCGAGCTCTGCCCTTTGGTCTCGCCACAGCCCCCACCCAGCTGTTTACCAAGTGCATGGCAGATGTTGCAGCTCATCTACGACTAAAAGGGTTTCGGGTATTCTCTTAGCTGGACAATTGGCTCCTGACTGCCCCCACTCAACATCAACTTTCTCAGGCCAAGGATTACATTTACCAGTTGTCCCTTTGTCTAGGCACTAGGCATCGTCATAAATGTGGACTAGTCGCATCCTGTACCGGTTCAGAACCTAGAGTTCATCTGGGTACATCTGAGTACTTCTACTCAACTGCCTTGCCCCAACATCACAGTGACACTTTGAAGTTCCAAGTTAAGCTATTCTGCTTTCTTGGTAACCCAAAAGAAACAACACTTCACAAAAAATGTAGAGCACCCCAGGACATGGAAGCTGAATTCCAAACTCTTTATTCCACAGGTTAAGCGCTTTCATCCAACCTCTGTTGGACTTCTTCAGAATAACTTATGATAAAAACTCAACCCTTTATACACACCTTAACACACGTATAACTGAATAACTGAAAAATTAAAAAATAGCACTTGTTAACCAATACTTAAATCAGTAAATTTACCCCATTCATAAGTCCCCCATGAATGCCTGTTAAAATTCTAACAAGTACAAACTCTGTAAAAACAAAGTAAAATATTGCACAGATTTGTTATATATGTGTTAACCTAAAATGTGTTTTAATTTCATTATAGCTGCTATACCAACACTACCATTAATGCCCAGAAAAGTGGTGGCATCCAACTTCAATTGCCACCTTCATTTCACATATGTTTAGATCTAGGTCCAAGACCCTACCATGCCTGTACTTTTAACACTTGCTGTAAAACCACAAATGTGAACCTATGGCATGGGTTTTTCATTATGTGTCTTGCCAGAGCATTAGTGGTCCTCATGTTCTTAGTGTCAACAATGTGTTCCCTAATTCTATCCTTAAAATGCCTGCTGGTCTTGCTGACATAGAAGGCTGAACAATGTTCACATTTGGCCGTGTAAACTAAATTTTTGCTGCTACAATTGAAATGTCCATGAAAAAAAAAGTTCTCCCATTAATACAAGTATTTTCACTGGTCTCAAAAATGTGTGCACATGCATTACATCTACCACACTTAAGATTACCAAGGGCTGTACTACACTGATTGAAATCGTTACCAGCCCCCATTTCCAAAATCTCCTTGAAGGATCTGTCCCTTCTAAAAATAACCCTGCCCCCCCCCCCACCTTATCCATAAGGGAACTATCGGCATGTAACAATCTCCAGTTCTTTTGAATGATAATGAGTCACCCATTCAGCATCCTGATTAAAGGTGGTAATGAACAATAATCCAATTCCCATTTTCCTTCTTGAATCTGAATTACAATTTATTGGCATAACAGAACCGTTTACATTATTGGAATCCATAGTACCTCTTAGTATAGGCCTGTAAACACCCCCCGCTCTTTTGGATCTAACTTCCCTTGCTAAAATCCTACAAAGAGCTTCAGGGTAGCCTCTTTTAACAAGTAACTCAGTCATAAACTCAAGCTCCAATAGGAAAGCCTGGTCCTCCATAACCATTCTGGCAGCCTTTACAAATTGTCCTTTGACAATAGACTTTTTCTGATGGTAAGGGTGCCAACTACAAAATTCCAAATATGAGTTAGAAAATGTGGATTTTCTGTAAATACTTGATCTCGGAGTATTGTTCCTGCTGTCTGTGGTTAACATCCAAGTATGACACACTCTCCCTACTGTACCCCTAGGTAAACTTAAAAAGCTCAACTGTTTGATTAATGTATTGAAGAAAGTTTTTCAACATTTCTTCCTGTCCATCCCACACAATAAAAATATCATCCAAAAATCTGGAGTAGTGTTTTATACATGCCCAAAATTCACTAGAAAAAATGAATTCCTGCTCCCAGTGGGACATGACAAAATTGGCATATATATGGGGGCACAAGCCACCCCCATAGCCACACCAACCACTTGCTTGTAATATTGTCCTTCGAAATGTAAAAAATTGTTGGTTAGCACTGTTTCCATCAATGTGGTAAGAACATTAATTTTGTCCTGTTCAAAGAGATTAGACTTACCAAGTTGCACTCCTAGCCATTCTAACCCAACAACATGGGGTATTACTGAAAACAGGTTACTTGCATCCAGAGTAACCAAAAAAAGTATTTTTAGTGATGGTAACCCCATTTAAATGATCCAAAAATTACCAGGAATCTTTAGTAATGTAGGAAAAAGTTCCCATCTCCTTTTGCAAGTGATGGTCCGGGTACTTACTTAAAAAAACAAGTCTTAGCCCTTTTGCCATCCACAGTAGCCCTGAATTGTAAAAATTCAAGGCCTTTGTGGATTTTGGGGATGCCAAAGATGTTTGGCATAACTGGGTAGTCATTTTTTAAGAACTGATAATCCTTTTCATTTGATTTTCCCCTGATATAACATATCTTCTATTAAAAGGTCTAGTTTTTTATAGGCTATATGTATTTCATTAAGATTACTTTCACAATAAGTGTCTTCAGTTAACAGGACTGTAATCTTATCAGAATAATCACATTTGTCAAGAATTACAGCTCCACTACCCTCATCTGGCTTCATTATCCTGATGCTGGTGTCTATGGCCAATTCCCATAATAGGGCTTTTTCATTTGGGGACAAATTATTAGGTGACTTAAAAGGTCATCTGTAAACCATCCCTTATATCTATTTCACATACTCTCGTGTATATCCCTGTACTACCATTCATAGGGGGATTTTAATAACTAGGTCTCTTTATCACATTACCTTGTTCCACACAACTTCCCTCATTAAACCACACTTTTTCAAATTCAATTTACACGTAAAAAGTTTTAAATCTATTAAAATGTTGGACAGATCCCCACGCCTGCATGGCACAAAAGTAAACCCATTAGGTAACAAATCAGCATGTGCCGTACTAAGAAGGTTTTTAGAATAATTGTAAACTTTGTAATCACCAGCTGAATTGACAATAATCGGACCACTATTACCACATGTGTTATTAGATTCAGCTATAACATTAAATAAAATATCAAAGTCAATTTGTCCATTGTCACAAAGAAAATCTTTGTTCGTCCAACCGTTGCCACTACCAGCACCATCTGGAAATGAAAGCCCACTCTCCTTTGAGGGCTCAACAAAAACTTGCTTAATATTTAAATCATGAGGTGAATAAATGCTCAGACTGCTACCAAAACATGCATCGTTGCATTCAGAGTGACTTTCAAGAGTAGCATTAACCAATTGGCTCAAAACTACCTGCCCGTTATCAACAATAACTCGCCTACTGTCATTTAAATCATAAGGTGAATAAGCAATCTGACTGCTACCAAAACATGCATCGTTGCTTTCAAAGGTATTTTTCAAGGGTAGCATCAACCAGTTGGCTCAAGCCAACTTGCCCATTGTCAATAAGTCTATCATTTAAATCATAGGTAGAACAAATGCTCAGACCACTACCAAAACATGCCATGTTATGTTCAGAAGCACTTTCAAAAGCGGCATCCATCAATTGGCCCAAACAAACTTGTCCATTATTTTTAAGTCTGTCACTGTTCACCCAACCATTGTCAACAGAAACATTGGAAACCTTGACTTCACTTTCCGAAACCAACTCTAAACTAGTAATTTTACTGTCCTTTAGGTTGTTTAATACCTCAGAGAAAAAACATAATCATACCGACTTGCTTCGTGAGGGAGAATATTAGTTAATGTAATAACTGAGTTTGGAGATGCATCATAAACCATGCAAACACTTTCATGGCTGAGCGACCCCATAGAAAGATCCTGTAATAATGATTCCGAAAATACCTCTGGCTGTTCCGGTTCTTCAGCCTTGCTCCTTGTACCTCTGATCCATGTTTGCACCTGGTATAGTCCTTGCTTCCCTGTTCTTTAATCGCTCTGATCTTCTTGGGCCTTCCTCTAAAGGGAACGCTGGCTGACCCGCCTGAAAATCCCTCTGTGGAGGTGTCACTTCATGGCATCGCTAGACTCCTGATTGGTTAAGGACTCTTGGTTGCTACAGTTACCAATGGATAAAGGGTATGCCTTGTTTTTGGTATACTCCAATGTGACCCGTTTTAACATATTAATCTTCCTTTGAAAGATATTGTTGCAGCTAGTGTCTATACCACCTAAGATGTTATAATAATTGGTCTGGTAATGATCAAACAACAAATCTTTTGTAATAAACTCATTCTCCTTCTCTAATTCCCCCAAAAACTGGTCGATCCTATGGCCATTATGTTTGATCATTATTTTAATTAGCTCCATACCAGTCCGATCAAAGAGCCGGTGAACTTCATCAAGCATCTCACCATTTTGTTCTATGCCATTGGGGTACTTCAACATCGCAAACCCCTTGGCACTTGCCCCAATTCAACATTCCTCTCTAGGTATCCATTTTCAGTCTGCAGTTTTTTCAAACCAGTCTCTTTTCAAAGGACTTAATTCTCTCCATTAAAGACTGCTGTACAACAATCTGTTAATTAGCCCCACCACTTGGGTTCATCCGAAAATCATATTTGCTGTTTCTCCAGACCCCAGCTCCATTTGCCATTGAAGACACATTAACCACCGGACCGTTGTTAGAACCATTGTGACTGTTGTTAATTAAACTACTCTGTAAACCGTTAGCCTGCTGCTCAGAATAAGTGGTAAGTCGATTTGGGAAAGCTGAGTAGGTTGAGTTGAAGTTAAACCCAGACTTCCAAATGAGTTGCTACTCCTCTCATTTTGTTTTGCAGTCCGTCTTAATCTGGGCAGTGTGCTCTGCTAGTTGCTGGTTGATTTAAGTAACTCTATGATCTCATTGTTGGAACTTAGTCTCCATAGTCCAGGAAGCCTCTCCACACACCGAACTTGGTAATCCAAAGGAAATAACACTTCACAAAAATGTAAACCACCCCAGGACATGGAAGCCGAATTCCAAACTCTTTATTCCACAGGTTAAGCGCTTTCATCCAACCTCTGTTGGACCGCCCCCACTCGACATCAACTTTCTCGGGCCAGGGATTACATTTACCAGTTGTCCCTTTGTGTAGGCTCTAGGCATTACCATAAATGTGGACTAGTCGCATCCTGTGCCGGTTCAGAACCTACATTTCATCTTGGTACATCTGAACACTTCTACTCGGCTGCCTTGCCCCAACATCGCAGCGACACTTTGAAGTCCCAAGTTCAAGCTATTCTGCTTTCTTCGGCTACTGCTAGATTGATTCTAAGAGTTCTGGGAAGTATGACTGCTGCTGTTCGTTTGGTTCTGCTAGCAAGGTACTATATGCGCATTCTCCATTGGGCACTACCTGTTCAGTGGTCCATTCTACTTCATCCCCTATCTGTTGCTATCAGCTTGATGAACATTTGCAGATCCCATCTAAGGTTGTGGTTTCAAACAGATTTGCTCTAGGCAAGACCGTTCATTCTTCCCTTACCCTCAGCCACTCTGACCACTGACGCTTCTCATCTAGGGTGTGGAGGGACATTTCCAAGGGAAGATGGTCTAAGGCACATGGATGCAGATAGAGACCAGTCTGCATATCAGTGTCTTGGAGAAGAGGGCAGTTGTTCTGTCATTGCAAGCCTTTCATGACGTTCTCCCTCTAGGTACGATTGCTATTCACACCGACAATGTCTGGTAGATTAACAAGCAAGGAAGAATTCCTTTGTACTCTCTCTGCAAGGAGGCCATGAGATTGTGGGAATGGGCGATCTCTTCAAACTGCTTTTTTCTTGCATCACACATATCAGGGAAGTCCAGTGTGTTAGCAGACAAGCTCAGCAGGTCTATTCTGATGCCTCATGAGTGGTCCCTCCATCAGTCATTGGCGAGTGAGATGTTCGAACATTGGGGTTCTCCCTGCTGCAAACTCTTTACATCCCCTTACAACACCAAATGCAGCAGTTATTTCACTCTGATTCCCCATCTGGGGGCTCCCTCTGGGACTCCTGTATGCCTATCCTGTTCTCACTTTGATCCCAAGATTTCTTCAGAAAACCAAACAGTTGAAAAGCTCAGTAATCCTCATTGCCCTCTTCTGGCCTCATCAGGTGTGGTTCCCCTTCCTCTGGTCTTGTTTCAAACCTCCGCCTTGAATGCTGGCACCCAAACCGGATCTCCTTTCTCAGCCAATGTTAGGACCCCACTCCTATCTCCATACTATAAAGCTGACCACATGATTTCTCCACTTCCTATGATTGCTAGAGGACTAATGTTTTCCTCTCCTAAGAAGGTTTACAAAAGTAAGTGGAAGAGAGTTTTGATTTGGGCTGTGAATAATAACATTGATCCCTTTTCAGCTCAGATTCCCTCTGTTCTGTCATTCTTGGAATCCTTATATAAGCAAAGTTCTAGTTTTGCTCCCATTAAACTCCAGTTAGCAGCTACAGCAACTTTCATTTAGAATTGCTTTCTGGATCAATTGCTTCTGCTAGATTGTGTAAAGCCTTCATGAAAGAGGATTTTCTGTTGAGGCCTCCTCCTAAAAGATCAAACGCCCCTGTAGGATTTCCCTCTGGTTTTGCAAGCCTTAACCCAGAGTCCCTTTGAGATGGCTAAAGATTGTGACTTGAAGTTTTTATTGCGGTAATCTCCCTTTCTGATTGCCCTTACATCAGCGAAAAGGGTTTCCGAGTTGCAAGCCCTTTCTTCCAAGCATCCTTACATCATTTTCCACAAGGATACAGTGTCTCTCAGTACTAATCCTTCCTTCATGCCAAACATGGCCACATCTTCCAGTATAGCCAATGTATTCAATTACCGGTGTTCTTTCCTAATTACTCTAATAAAGGAGAATACCTTCTGCATTCACTGGATGTTCACCTCCATAGGACTAAGCATTTCAGGAAGTCTGACCAGTTTTTTTCCTTATCCCTTTTATCATAGGGGTCAAGCTGTTTCTAAAGTGACAGTAGCAAAGTGGATTTTTAACTGTATTGACTTGTTTTATGAAAAGAATGGTTTCCGGTTGCCAGGTCTTCCAAAAGCCTATTTGACTAGATCTATTGCTGTGTCTGCTGCCTTTTCTTCTAGGATCCGCATTGATGACATTTGTGCTGCGGCCACATGGTCTAGTTCTCACACTTTTGTGTTCCACTATAAACTGGATGTTGTGACCAGGACCAGGACGTCCTTTGGTTCTTCTGGGCTCTGGCAAATCCTTCCTTGAGGCCGCCCAAGAAGTCATGTAGCTGGGTACTCTGACCCATACGTGGAGCAGAACAAGAAGGACAACATCAGATTTATTAGATGTCCTTCAAGAATGCAACTGCAGTCATAACATGTGGGTTGTCCTGCCTCAGGCAGCCCTCGGTCGGCCGGATTCCAAAGTCTGGGTCCGACGTCGGCTGATGGCGCATTTCTCTCCTACGTCAGAGTGGCTGGAGTACATAAGCATCAGCCGGCGCCATTTTCTCCAGTCTTTCTTGCCGCGCGGTGCCCGAAGCAGAAGCAGTTCGCAAGTGCCGGTCGGTCAGCTCCTGTATTCTACGATACCGAAGTCATCATAAAAGCTAAGTACCCCATTGGGGACCTTTTCTTGCCTCAGCCGATGTCAGAAATTACTGAAAAAGTTAACAATTGTCTTTTTTGTGGTAAACAAATACCTCATAAGGATTTCCACTCTTACTGCCTCCCTTGCCTGGGCCCAGACCACGACGTCTCAGCCTGTGTAGCCTGTGCTCGCTTCAACAAGCGCACTCTCAGGCGCCGGGCGGAGTTCGCTGAAGATTTTTTCGGCGATAAATTTGCTTACACCATGCCGTCGGATCTTCCGACATTGCAAACTCCCAAAAAGCGAAAAGACCGGGACCGACATCCTCGGCCCGCGTCTACCACCGACTCCACGCCAAAACCTAGCGCGAGTGCTCCGGTTCCCTCTGAGACGGTCTCTCCACCGCTCCGAACCGAAGACACCGCATTACCAACGACTCCAATTCCAGATATTACTCCGCCAGTTATAGACTTTCCTCTGGATACCGAAACCGAGGAAATGCCCGAGACCATTGCTGTAGACAAGGTCACTCCTGCACGTGGAGCTGCCAGGCCTCCTATGGCCATGTCTATTAAGGCCTACACTAGGGCTAAGGCAGCCAGCAAAACAAAGCATATTGCTTCCATATCCTTACCTCAGCCGACTCCGGAGACACAAATTATGTCCATGGCTGCTGATTTAATTTCCATGACCAGAGGTTCACAGGCCCATCCTGAGAGAGCATCCCAGCCTCCTCCTGATAAAAGGCCCCGGGTTGAACCCTCTGACCCTTCTCCTTCAGATGAAGATTCTGAGGGCTCTGTCCACTCTGATAGCCAGGAAGAGCTCTTCCAGACCTATGAGGACTCGGATGCAGAAGATTCCATACCTTCGGCCTCCCCTCCTGAGGATATTTTCTTTGGGGAAGTTCTGCACACCATGCGGGAACATTTCAAGTGGCAGGGTCAGGAATATTCTGATTCTAGGAAATGCCTTAGGACTTGCCTTAAGAAGCCTCAGCACAGGCCCTTAGCTATTCCTCCTGTACTTGATGTTCTGGATGATTTGTATTCTGATTCTAGTGCTACCCCTGATTCTCTTCCTCATGCTCCGGCCAAGCCAGACAGGTATTACAGGGTCCCAGAAACTCATTCCCATTTATTCAGGGCCCATACTGCTGATTTGGAAACTATTTCACAGGGGCCTAAAGGAGTTTCAGCCTCCACCTCAAAAAATCCTTTGCCCTCCAACAGGGAAGCAAGGTCATTAGAGAGATGGGGTAAAAAGGTTTACACATCCACCACCTTATCTATGAGAGCTTTAAATTGCCCTTTTCATATGTTCCAATATCAGGATTATCTCTTAGAAGATCTACAAAAAACATTAGCTTCTCCTGATCCTTTAGACAGGAAGACTTTGCAGGAAGCTGTACATAACACTCAGCAAGTAAGCAATCACTTCCTGCAGTGTGGATATGATGCACTGGAAGCTTCATGTAGGGCAGCTATGACAGGGGCAGTGATGGGTAGACATGCTTGGTTAAAAGATCAACCTCTACCAGATCATGTAAAAGCAAAACTTCTGGATGCACCTTTGGAAAAGAACAAGCTTTTTGGTGCAAATGCTAAGGATGTGTTAAAGACCATCGAAGAAAAAGCAAAATCAGTTAAGACTGTGAAAGATTTCCTCCAGGTTCAACCCCCCAGATTCAGTAGGAATTGGCCTTCAAAAAACTGGTCCTTTCCTAATCCAGAAAAGTTTCAAAGGGGTAAGAACAGACGTGGCCGAGGAAGAGGCCAATACAGAGGCCCTTACAGGGGCGACAATGGCAGCCAGGAAACCAAAGAAGTGACAGGGGTTTCACCTGCCCAACAACCACAAACTCAATGACTTTCCTCTACTACCCTACCAGGGAACAACTAGAAGCTCCCTTGGGGAAATTATCTCTGTTTGCAGAAAACTGGCACAGACTGACAAAGGACAAATGGATTTTGGACATTATAGACCGAGGGTACAGGTTTCATTTTCATACCTTACCAAGAAAACAAGGCATGCCAAATCTACCACAACATCAAAGGGCAGAGGCTATCAAGCAAATCACTCTGCTGACTCGAATGAAAGCAATAGAAAGAGTTCCACAACAAGAACAAGAACAGGGTTTTACTCAAGACTGTTCCTTGTTCCAAGAAAAGAATCTCAATGGAGACCAATACTGGACTTGTCCGCATTAAACACCTTTCTCATAGTACCAAAGTTCAAAATGCTGACTCTACAGCAACTCCTTCCCATGCTGGGCAAGGAGTCGTGGCTGATTACTCTGGACCTCAAGGAGGCATACCTGCATGTCCCTATCAGACACAGCTGCAGAAGATACCTCAGATTTCTTGCAGGGCCAGAGCATTATCAATTCTCAGCATTGCCATTTGGCTTATCTACTGCGCCCAGAGTATTTACAAAATGCCTGGCTTCAGTAATTGCTCATTGCAGGCTCCAGGGTATACAAATTTACCCGTACCTGGACGACTGCCTCATACAAGCGGACGACAAATTGATGTTGACAAAAAACCTGGATTATGTCATACGATTACTTCAAGCTCTGGGATACACAGTCAACTTCCAAAAGTCAAGACTGCAGCCATCCCAGCAAATAATCTTCTTAGGAGCCAAACTAGACACAGCCTCTCAGATGGCTTACCTGACAGAAAGAAGTTAACTCAATACTTCAAAGGTTTAGCAAAGCTCACCCATATGACTGCAAGGAGATTCCTACAGGCCCTGGGTTACATGGCATCCTGCATTCTACTGGTTCCATTAGCAAAATTACACATGAGAAAGCTTCAATGGTACCTAAAAAGCATTTGGTCTCAACACAGCAACAACTTGGAGACAATCATACCACTCATTCCATGCCTACAAAAGGAATTCCTATGGTGGGCCTCGGTGAGCCAGGAAAACACAGGTATGTCATTCAAAAAACCACAGATAACACAGACCATGACTACAGACGCCTCAGACCTTGGATGGGGGCACATGGAAGGCAGGTGTATACAAGGACAATGGTCTCCAAAGGAAACACATCTGCATATAAACCAAAAGGAAATGCTGGCAGTAATGCATGCTATTGAGGCTTTTCAACACCAACTCCAGCAAGGCCATTTAATGATACGGGCAGACAACACCACTGTGATGTGGTACATAAACAAGCAGGGGGGCACCCACTCTTACCCCCTTTGCAGACTGACAATGCAGCTTTGGGAGAAGTCACTGAGTCTAAACATCCAGTTGCAATCCCAGTTTGTTCCAGGAAAAGACAATGTGTTGGCGGACAGCCTAAGCAGGAATTTCACAGATCCACATGAGTGGAGGTTACATCCGAAGGCTTTCAGACAACTCACTTCGACATGGGGCAAGCCAGAAGTGGACCTATTTGCCTCTCACCTCAATCATCTTCTTCCAAAATTTTGCACAAGGACATACCATCCAAAGGCTTGGAAAATAGATGCCCTTTCATTCAACTGGAACTCCCTAGCAAATCTATGCATTCCCACCTCTGCCACTGATGACCTCAGTATTACTAAAGATCAAAGCAGAGAAACCCAAGGGAATCATAATAGCTCCGGATTGGCCAAGACAACACTGGTACCCACTACTACGGAGCACATGTCACACCAGGAGGTGGGCCCTCCCTCAGTGGCCTCTACTTTTGACTCAACACAATTTCGAAACACTGCATCCAAACCTTCAGACACTGCAGCTAACAGCCTGGGAGATCCCATAAATAACTTCAGCTTATCTCTCTCCAAGGAAGTTCAGCGGATACTAACAGAGGCTCAAGACCATCCACCAGAAAGGTTTACTTAGCAAAGTGGAAAAGATTCAACAATTGGAATACCAGCAAGGGACATGATGCATCATTACTGAACATCCCACTCATCTTGGAATATTTGGCAGATATGTTACAGAGCGGCCTCTCATATTCTTCAATAAAGATACATGCATCTGCTATTTCAGCTAGATACAACACTGATCCTCCTGTTTTCTCTCACCTTACTAAGACAATTCCTCAGGGAATCAAGAACATTAAGCCACCAAGAAAGGCCCCAGTGCCAGCCTGGGACCTCAATTTTGTCTTAGAAAACTGACTCTACCTCCTTTGAGCCAGCAGCTTCAGTTGACTTGCAATTTCTCTCATGGAAAACAGCTTTCCTGTTGGCAATTACCTCAGCAAGAAGGGTTTCGAGCTACAGGCCCTAATGGCAATACCACCCTTTATTATTTTCCACAGAGACAGGGTTTCATTAAGGACCAACCCTCCATGTATGCCAAATGTGGTATCTAGGTTATCTCTAAATCAAGCCATTCATCTGCCTGCTTTCTTCCCCAATCCTGAGAATAAGGGGGAAAGACTTTTGCATACCTTGGACATTCATAGACAACTTCGATACTACCTGGACAGAACCAAGGCCAGTAGGAAGTCTGAACAGCTTTTTGTAGCTTACGCCCCTGCAGTCCAAGGAAAAGCAATTTAAAAACAGACTATTTCTAAATGGATTGGACATTGCATCAGATTCTGTTATCCTTTCATGGAAAGACTGTTCCAGCCTATGTCAGGCCACATTCTACCAGAGCTACAGCCACCTCTACAGCATTTTTAAGAGGGGTGCCTACAAAGGACATTCTAGAAGCTGCTACATGGAGCTCAGTGCATACATTCTCCAAACACTACAATCTCCCTCTATATTCCAGATCCAGAGCAGGATTTGCTTCGGCAGTCCTGCAGGGTTTGATTGCCACACCATCTCTTTCCTAGAGCATACCTCCTCCCCCAGCTAAGCTATGGTATTCTACCCACATGTTATGACTGCAGTTGCATTCTTGAAGGACATAGTACAGTTTTGTACCTACCATAAATGTAGATGTCCGATAGACATGCAACTGCAGTCGGGTTTTCCCTCCCTCCATACCCCTCTATGCCTAGGGTCCACTCCTATCCCCCTTACTCTTAGCTGGGGATATCTGATGTTCTTCATCTCACATTGCTGCAGTCCTTACATATGGGTAGTCCGCTGTCCTCGGTCGGCCCGAATACCAAAGTATTAGGCTGACGCCGGTCATGGGCGCTCAAATCTGACATCAGAGCGTCAGGGTATAAAAGCGCATGACCGACGTCATATCCTCAGTCTTTTTTGCCGCATGGTCCGATGCAGAAGCAGCGTTGTAAGTGCCGTTCGGCGTTCTGAAATTTTCGTATTCTGAGTTTCAGACCGAAACCAAGTTGGGCTAAGTACCCGTTTGGGAATATTTTTGTTTTTCTTGCCTCAGTTAATTCCGGATGTCAGAAAAAGTGAATAATTGTATTTCTTGTGGGAAACAGATACCGCATAGGGATTATCACTCTCTTTGCATTCCATGTTTGGGACGGACCACGGCGTCGGGTGTCTGTTTTGTGCTAGGTTTAATAAGCGCACTATAAAAGAAGGTTAGATTGTGCTAGGTTAGTCTTTGGTAAGCGGTGTAATTATAATATGCCGCCGGATCCTCCGCCCGGCTGAAGAAGCGCAAAGACAAATCCTTGAAACCTAGACAGGTTGATTCGTCCGTTTCGGACGCCGGTCCTGCAGAAACTACAGTGGAGCAAGTGGATCCGGCTGAAGTTTCTGTTGAGTCTCAGGGGGAAACTTTGATTTTGCAGGATGTGGCCTCACAGGAGTCAGGTTAAGCTGAAGGGGCCTCTCAGGTTACTGTTCTCCCTTCTATGCCTAAGGTGGTTAGGCCTTCTGCTACTATTTCTAAGGCTTCTTCTAAGGGCAGGTCTGTTTTGCCTTCCTCTGGTGTTCCTCCAGGTACTTCAGGGTCTGTGCCTACAAAGCACATGCTTAAAATGGCAGAAGATTTGATTACTTTAATTAGAGGTTCTATGCCCCCTCCTGATAAGAGGCCCAGGGTGGAGCCAGAGTTGGAAAGTTTGGATCAGGCCTCAGAGGACTCAGACTCTTCTGCTGAAGATATTCAAGATTTTCCCCCTTATTTGGATTCTGATGCAGAGGATTCCACTCCTTCTGCTTCTCCTCCAGAGGATTTTTCATTTTCAAAAACTCTGCATTCCATGAGGGAGCATTTTAAGTGGGAAGGACAGGATTTCTCTGATTCACGGAAGAGGCTTAGGGAATTCTTGTTTTTACCACAGCATAGACCCTTGGCTATACCTCCTGTTTTGGATGTTGTTCAAGATGTTTTCTCTGAGGCTTCCCTTAATCCAGATTCTTTGCCTCCTGCGCCAGTTATACCGGACAGGTATTACAGGGTGCCTGAGGCTCATAAATATCTGTATAAGAGTCCTAGGGCGGACCCAGAAACTATTAGTCAGGGGCCTAAGGGTGTTAGAGCTTCTGTTGTAAAGAGTCCGGTTCCTCTAGATAAGGAAGCTAGAGCTTTGGATAGATGGGGTAAGACGGTGTATACCTCTTCTACTTTAGCTATGAGGGCTTTAAATTGCCAGTTTCATATGTTGAAATATCAGAATTTCCTCCTTTCTCAGCTAAAATCTAAAGTGGATGCTTTGGCAGAGGGCATAGAGTGTAAAGAATTGCAGGATTTAGTACATGTCTCTGAACAGGTGGGTAAGCATTCTTTGCAGTGTGGTTTTGATGCTGTACAGGCCTCTTCTAGGGTGGCTGCCACTGGTTCAGTTCTTCGTAGGCACGCCTGGCTTAAGGATCAGAATTTGTCCGAGCATGTTAAGACTAGAATTCTGGATGCCCCTTTACAGTCTGAAGTTTTGTTTGGTCCCCTGTGGAGTCGGTTTTGAAGAAAATGGAAGACAAGGCTAAGTCCATGCAGACTGTTAAAGATTTTTGCAGGTGCAACCTCCAAAGTTTAGTAGAAATTGGCCTACTAAGGGGTGGACCTACCCTTCTTCTGATTCTCAGTCTAGGGGTAGATCTAGACGTGGCAGGGGCAGAGCTCACAGTACATTCAGGCCTAGAACTTGGAGTTCACCTGCACAATCTGCAGGTGAGGGCAGGGGCCAGTCCTTTCGTAAACAGGCCCAATGACCTGCATTTTCAGCTGCCAGATTCTTCTTCCCTGGCAGCTCCTTTGGGAGGAAAGTTGGCACTCTTCAAGCAAAACTGGCTTTTAGTCACCCAGGACAAATGGGTATTGGACATTATAAACCGAGGCTACAAGTTCTATTTCCATACATTGCCTCCTTTCAAAGGCATGCCAGACGTTCCTCCTCGGCAAAGGATAGAGGCTCACAAGCAGATTTCTTTACTTCTTGAAATGGGAGCTATACAGCCAGTTCCTCTGTCAGAAGTGGGACTAGGATTTTATTCTCGCCTGTTTCTAGTACCAAAGAAAGGGAACACGTGGAGACCAATTTTGGATTTATCTATCCTCAACACTTATCTGGACATTCCAAAGTTCAAAATGCTAACGTTACAACAGCTTTTACCTCTGTTGGGAAAAGATCACTGGATGGTAACTCTGGATCTCAAAGAGGCTTATCTTCATGTTCCTATCAGGCCCAGTTGCAGGAGGTACCTGCGTTTTCGGGCTGGAAATTTACATTATCAGTTCTCTGCATTGTCCTTTGGCTTATCTACTGCCCAGAGTGTTCACAAAGGTTCTGGCTCCAGTGATAGCCTTTTTCAGGTTAAGAGGAATACAGATTTAGCCTTATTTGGACGATTGCCTGATTATTGCACAACACAAAGACGAACTTCTGCATCATCTACAGTATGTGATGGTAGTGTTAAGATGCCTAGGGTATTCTGTGAACGAAACAAAGTCCAGTCTAGTACCCTCTCAGGACATGTGCTTTCTGGGTGTGAGACTGAATACAGCTTCCCAGATGGCCTTTTTGACCCCGGACAAACAAAGAAGCCTTTCTCTTTATTTCCATCAGATGTCTCTACGGTCCAGGCTGACTGCAAGGACAGTCCTTCAAGCCTTGGGGTTCATGGCATCTTGTATTCTGGTGCTTCCCAATGCCAAACTGCATATGAGGAAGCTTCAATGGTATCTCAAAAATGTATGGACACAACACTGCCAAGATCTAGACACTGTCATTCAGATAATACCTTGCATTCAGAAAGAATTTTTGTGGTGGGCTCAGGAATGTCACCTAAACAAGGGACTCTCTGTGACCCGACCAGAGGCGAGTCAGATTCTAACGACAGATGCCTCGGACAAAGCACACCTCAATGGAAAATGGGTGCAAGACACGTGGCCTGTCAGACTTCAACATTTGCATATCAACTTGAAGGAGATGTTAGCAGTCCAATTTGCATTGATGGCTTTCAAGGATTTACTTCACCCAGGACAGGTGTTGATTCAAACAGACAACACTACTGTCATGTGGTACATCAACAAGCAAGGGGGAACCCATTCTTACCCTCTTTGCAGGCAAGCGATGATTTTGTGGGAGACTGCTCTCAGTTTACACCTCAATCTTCAGGCAAGGTTTCTACCAGGAGCACAGAACTCCTTAGCGGATGTGTTGAGCAGACAAATTGTGGATCCTCACGAGTGGAAACTGGATCCTCATGTGTTTCAAAAGTTGACAGTGTTATGGGGACTCCAGACATAGATCTGTTCGCTTCTCCACTAAATTACCAGTTGCCAAAGTTTTGCACAAAATGTTTCATCCCACAGCTTGGAAGGTGGATGCTCTATCATTCAGTTGGAGCAATCTTCATGTCTATGCCTTTCCACCTCTGCCTCTCATTCCCAAGGTATTCCTGAAGGCCAGAATAGACAAGCCATCCATGATTCTGATAGCGCCGGATTGGCCTCGACAGCATTGGTACCCACTACTGAGGGGTTTGGCACGGAGCCTCCATGGCCTCTGCCTTTGATTCCGCATCTTTTGTCTCAGGAGGGCAATCACTTCCTCAATGTCAAGATTCAGTCTCTGCATCTCACAGCCTGGCATATTCTGTTTTAGGCCCTGGAGGGTCTCCGCTTCCACAACAAGTTTTGAATGTTATTTTGGAGGCCAGAAGGCCTAGTACAAGGAAAGTTTACGCTGATAAATGGAGGAGATTTTTTCTTTGGAGCAAAGCAAGGACTTTGATGTTTCCAAGCCTGATTTAAGTGTTTCTCTTCAATATCTTACTGAGTTATTGGACAAGGGTTTGTCTTTCTCCTCGATAAAGGTTCATGCTGCAGCCATTTCTGCTCACTATGACTGTGACCCTCCTTTATTTTCCCATCCTTTGTTTAAGCAATTTCTTAGAGGGCAAAGAACATAAGACCCCCACGAGAGCTCCTACTCCTGCTTGGGATCTCAATTTTGTGTTGGAAAAGCTTACTCTACAACCTTTTGAGCCTGCAGCTACTGCCGTGTTAAAGTATTTATCATGGAAGACTGCTTTTTTGTTGGCCATTACCTCTGCCAGAAGGGTTTCTGAATTACAGGCCCTTATGGCAGTGGAACCTTTCCCCCTCTTTCATAAGGATAGGGTATCTTTGTACTAATCCTTCCTTTATGCCTAAAGTGGTTTCTAGTGTGGCCTTGAACCAAACTATTCATTTGCCTACTTTTATGCAAACGCCCAAAATAAAGGGGAGAAGATTTTGCATACTTTGGATATTCACAGGCAGTTACGTTATTATTTGAGCAGAACCAAGGGGTTCAGGCAGTCTCAGCAGTTGTTTGTTTCTTTTGCTTTGGGTTCTCAGGGAAAACCTGTTTCAAAACAAACTATTTCTAAATGGATTGGGTTTTGTATTTCTTTCTGTTATTCCCATCATGGTAAGGAGATTCCGCTGGAATCAGACCTCATTCCACTAGAGCTACTGCCACTTCTACTGCCTTTCTAAGGGGTAGCTACAAAAGATATTTTGGAAGCAGCCACTTGGAGTTCAGTACATACTTTTTCCAAGCATTACCACCTTCCTCTTTATTCTAAGTCTAGGGCTGGATTTGCCACTGCAATTTTACAGGGCATTTTAGCAGCCCCTAATGCTTTATGATTTTGCCATCCTCCCTTTACCTCTGCTTTGGGATTCTTCCCATATGTAAGGACTGCAGCAATGTGAGATGAAGAACATAGTACAGTTTTGTACCTTCCATAAATGTAGATGTTCAAGATCCACATTGCTGCAGTCCAATACCCTCCCTCCTTCCCTCTGTAGTTTAGCATGGTTATATGGTTTGGGTGATGGTTGTTGTTGGCCATGTTTTTGGGAGGTATCCTGTTTTGGCTGTGGCCTTTCTTTTAGGGCCTTCTGACATCTGGGGCAAGAAAAGACTGAGGATATGACGTCGGTCATGCGCTTTTATACCCTGACGCTCTGATGTCAGATTTGAGCGCCCATGACCGACGTCAGCCTAATACTTTGGTATTCGGGCCGACCGAGGACAGCGGACTACCCATATGTAAGGACTGCAGCAATGTGGATCTTCGAACATCTACATTTATGGTAGGTACAAAACTGTACTTTATGGTGTATTTGTTTTATTGCTCATGTATTTGTTTGGAATCCTGTTTTTGTCTTCCAGTTTGATTACAGCCTTCCTTGGAGGGCACCTGGCATCTGGGGCAAGAAACACTGAAGAAAATGGCGTCGGCTGATGCTTATGTACTCCAGCCGCTCTGACATCTGAGAGAAATGCGACATCAGCCGACGTCGGACCCAGACTTTGGAATCCGGCCGACCGAGGGCTGCCTGAGGCAGGACAACCCACATGTTATGACTGCAGTTGCATTTCTATCGGACATCTACATTTATGGTAGGTACAAAACTGTACTTTATGTACTTACCATAACTTGGTATCTGTGTTGTCCTCTTATTCTGTTTCACTTTCCCGCCCAACCACCCCCTCCTTTGGGATATGCTTCTAGAGGATGTAGATAGCCTTTGTTGGAACCCTGGTTCCAAGTTGAGCTACTGGTTATCCTTCCTTTCTTCTGTGTCTTTTGGGGCAGCAAACTTGATCTGACGAGGTTAGGCTGGATGTAAAGGATCATGGGTAGGGGAAGAGTTTGAGCCTGGAAGTTCAAGTCTGTGGGAAGTGGCTGAGGCAGATCTGAGACCCATATGTGAAACAGAATGAAAGGAGGACAACACAGATATCAAGATGTCCTTCAAGGATGCATCTGCAGTCCTTACAAATGGGTTGTCCTGTCGTCAGGCAGCCCTTCGGTCGGCCGGATTCCAAAGTCTGGGTCCGGCTTCGGCTGGTGTCGCACTTCACCCGACGTCATCGCTGCAGTTTTTCGGGTATAAAGGCATCAGCCAACGCCATCTTCCTCAGTCTTTCTTGCCGCGTGGCGCCCGAAGCAGAAGCTGTTCGCAAGTGCCGGTCGGTCAGTTCCAGAGATTACTACTACCGAATACTAGAAGACTTCTAAAAGCTAAGTACCCCGTTGGGGACTCTTTCTTGCCTCAGCCGATGTCAGAGAAAGTGAATAACTGTTTATCTTGTGGGAAACAAATACCTCATAAGGATTTCCACTCCTACTGCATACATTGTTTAGGCCCAGACCACGACGTAGCAGCTTGTCTAGCCTGTGGTTCTTTTAACCGACGGACGCTTAGACGTCGGTCGGAGTTTGCTGAACAGATTTTCGGCTCTGATTTTGCCTATATTATGCCGTTGGATCCTCCGACAACTCAAATTTCCAAAAAACGCAAAGAAAAGGACCAACACTCGCGGTCCGCGGTTTCGGCCGAAACCGTGATTAAGCAAACCGCGAGTGTCTCGGTTTCGGCCGAAACCTAGCAAGCGGTTCTTTCTTCAGCCGAAACCATGCCTTCTACCGAGGCCTCCTCTAACCTGGTAGAATCGGCTTCTGAAATCCAACCTTCTGTTGCGGTTTCTCAGGAATTATCAGACACTATTCCCCTGGATATTTCAACCCCTGCACGTGGAGCTGCTAGGCCTCCAGCAGCCATGTCTATTAAGGCCTTTGCCAGGGCTAAAGCAGCCAAAGTTTCAAAAACGGTGCCTGCCAAACCCCCCTCACACAGGCCCAGCACCAGCTCCCATATGCTCTCTTTGGCTGAGGATCTAATTTCTTTAATTCGTGGATCCCAGCCTCATCCAGACAGGACCTCTCCCACCTCCAGAAAAGAGGCCTAGAGCAGAGCCCCCTGAGCCAGTATCCACAGATGATTCCTCTGATGACTCAGAGCATACAGATCCTCCTGGGGCTCCTTATTCCCCTTACGAAGACTCTGATGCTGAAGAGTCCATTCCTTCAGCCTCTCCACCTGAGGAATTTTCCTTTGGGGAAACCTTGCATGCTATGAGGGAACAATTTCAGTGGCAGGGCCAAGATTTCTCAGACTCCAGAAAAAGGCTTAGAACCTTTTTACATTTGCCACAACATACGCCTTTAGCTATACCTCCAGTTCTTTCTGTTGTAGATGATGCATTTAATGATGCTTGCACTGCTCCTGATTCATTACCTCCGGCTCCTGCTAAGCCCGATAGGTTCTACAGGGTCCCGGACACTCATCACCATTCATATAAGGCTCCCTTTGCAGATCCAGAGACTATCTCCCAGGGCCCTAAAGCTGTAGCAGCTACTTCTACTAAAAACCCCCTCCCCTCAAAGGGAATCCAGGTCCTTAGAGAGATGGGGTAAAAAAGTTTACACCTCTGCTACTTTGTCAGCAAGGGCTTTGAACTGCCAATTTCATATGATTCAATATCAAGTTTATGCTTGACCAGTTAACTAAAAAGCTGTCCTCTGAAGAATCTTTAGATAAAAAATATGTTCAGGAAATGGTACATAACATACAGCAGGTTAGTAACCATTCTTTAAAATGTGGCTATGATGCTCTGGAGGCTTCCTTTAGATCAGCCATGACTGGCACAGTTATCAGGAGACATGCATGGTTGAAAGAACAGGCATTACCAGACCATGTCAAATCAAAGCTTTTGGATGCACCTATGGACAAGGTCAATTTATTTGGTTCCCCTGCTCAGCAGGTACTAAAAAAGATGGAGGAGAAGGCGAAATCTGTGCAAACAGTGAAAGATTTCCTACAGGTTCAACCTCCAAGGTTTAGCAGGAATTGGCCCTCCAAGAATTGGTCCTTTCCGGACTCCTCTAAGACACAGAGAGGCAGGAATAGGCGTTCTAGAGGCAGAAACCAATCCAGGGGTGCCTACAGGGGACGCCAGGGCCAAGGTAACAACCAGCGAGGCACAGACGCAGCCACCACCACTACGACAACTCAATCACAGTGACTTGGCAGTGGCACTGCCTACCAGGGAACAACTAGAAGCACCCTTAGGCGGAAAGCTAACCTTATTTTCAAAGAACTGGCATTGCATCACAAGGGAAAAATGGATTTTGCAAACTATAGACCAAGGTTACAGGTTCCATTTCCATGCTCTACCAGGAAAGAGAGGAATGCCAAACCTACCACCTACTTAAAGGGCAGAAGCTCTAAAGCAAATATCTCAACTATTAAGAATGAAAGCTGTGGAAAAGGTACCATCTATGGAGAAAGGAAAGGGATTTTACTCCAGACTCTTCCTGGTACCAAGAAAAGAAAACAAATGGAGACCTATTCTAGACCTGTCCACTTTAAACACATTCCTCATTGTTCCAAAATTCAAAATGCTGACCCTACAGCAGCTTCTTCCCATGCTGGGCAAGGAGTCTTGGCTGGTAACTCTAGATCTCAAGGAGGCATACCTGCACGTCCCCATTCGACCAATTTGCAGAAGATACCTCAGATTTCTTGCAGGATCAGAGCATTATCAATTTTCAGCATTGCCCTTTGACTTGTCTACTGCGCCCAGAGTGTTCACGAAATGCCTGGCATCAGTAATTGCTCATTGCAGACTTCAGGGGATCCAAATTTATCCCTACCTGGACGACTGCCTGATACAAGCGGACAACAAAAGCAAGCTAACAGAAGACTTACAAAGAGTCATTTACCTGCTACAAGCCCTGGGATATACAGTCAATATAAAAAAGTCAAGGCTGATTCCATCCCAAAGAATAACCTTTCTGGGTGCAGAGCTGGACACTTCAAAACAAATGGCATTCCTAACTGCAGAAAAGAAAGAGCAACTACCTCTACTTCTTGGCATTAACAAAGCAGAACCATCTAACTGCAAGAAAAGTACTACAAGCCCTAGGCTTCATGGCATCCTGCATAATTCTGGTCCCTCATGCCAGACTGCATATGAGAAAGCTACAGTGGTACCTGAAGAATTTGTGGTCCCAACACAAGCACAGCCTAGAAACCAAAATTCCAATAATCCCATGCCTGAAGCAAGAGTTCCTATGGTGGGCCCAGGCCTGTCAATCAAACACAGGATTGCCCTTCTGCAACCGTCAACCAAGCCAAACCATCACGACAGATGCCTCAGACCTCGGTTGAGGGGCACACATGCTGGGCAAGTGCATACAAGGCTTATGGACTCAAGACCAGCTGCGCCTGCACATAAATCTAAAGGAAATGCTGGCAGTAAAATTGGCAATTCAGTCATTCAGACCGTTTCTCCAGGAAGGTCAGTTGATGATACGGACAGACAACACCACAGTTATGTGGTACATCAACAAACAGGGAGGCACACATTCATATCCTCTATGCCGACTGGCACTGGACCTATGGGATGTGGCTCTGAGTTACAACATTCAGTTACAAGCAATTTTTGTACCGGAAAAGAAAACATTCTAGCAGACATATTAAGCAGAACTACCACAGATGCCCACGAATGGATGCTACATCCGGACATCTTCAAAGCCATTACAAGAAAATGGGGATTACCACAAATAGACTTGTTTGCATCCCCACTCAATCACCAGCTAAAGAAATTCTGCACAAGGACATACCACCCACTTGCTTGGAAGGTGGACTCCTATCTTTCAGTTGGAAAATCTGACAGCATATGCATTCCCACCACTTCCTTTGATGCACAAGGTGCTTATGAAGATCAAAGAGGACCGTCCAAGGATCATTCTGATAGCTCCAGACTGGCCAAGACAACATTGGTACCCATTGCTGAGGATCATGTCTCGGGAACAAATATGGACACTACCCCTGATCCCATTACTGTTAACACAGAACAACTACAACATCCTGCATCCAAACCTGAAAACTCTGCAGCTGACTGCCTGGAACATTACATAAGAGCAATTAACCCAAATTTATCCCAAAGGGTTAAAGACATAATCCTGGAGGCTCGTAGACCTTCAACAAGAAAGAATTATGCAGCAAGGTGGAAAAGATATCTCATTTGGAGTACTGCAAAGGGAAAAGATGTGACACTGGTAAACATAGCCAACATCCTGGAGTACTTGGCAGAGCTCTTCCATACAGGCCTGTCCTATTCTTCCATCAAGATACATGCATCAGCTATTTCAGCAGAATACAGCTTGATCCTCCTGTCTTCTCTCATCCTCTGCTCAGACAGTTTCTGAGAGGAATTAAAATGTAAAACCTCCTAGGAAACCACCATTGCCAGCATGGGACTTGAACTTTGTGCTAGAAAAATTGACACTTCCCCCTTTCGAACCAGCAGCAACAGCAGAATTACAATACTTATCCTGGAAGACTGCTTTCCTGCTGGCAATAACTTCAGCAAGGAGGGTCTCTGAACTACAGGCATTAATGGCAGTGCAACCCTTCCTGATCTTCCATCAAGATAGAGTGTCCATGAGAACAAATCCTACATTCATGCCTAAGGTGGTATCCAGAGTGTCATTAAATCAGGCTATCCACCTACCTACATTCTTCCCCAATCCACAGAACAGGGGAGAAAGACTCTTACATACCTGGTATGTACATAGGCAATTACGCTACTACCTGGACAGGACCAAGTCCAATAGAAAAACTGACCAGCTACTGGTAGCATATGCAGCAGGAAAGGAAGGAAAACCAATTTCAAAACAGACAATCTCCAAATGGATAGGAAATTGCATTAAATTTTGTTACTCCTACCATGGAAAGAAAACTCCAGAGAACATCAGGCCTCACTCCACAAGGGCTACTGCCACTACCACAGCTTTCTTACAAGGAGTGGCTACCAAGGACATTATAGAGGCTGCTACTTGGACCTCCGTGCATACATTTGCCAAGCATTACAATTTACCTTTATACTCTAGATCCCGAGCAGGTTTTGCCACTGCTGTTTTGCAAGGGATCCTAGCTGCACCATAATCTCTACCTTTTTCCTCCTCCCCTAGTTTAGCTATGGTATTCTACCCATTTGTAAGGACTGCAGATGCATCCTTGAAGGACATAGTACAGTTTTGTACCTACCATAAATGTAGATGTCCGATAGGAATGCATCTGCAGTCAGGATTACCCACTCACCTTCCCCTCTGAGGTACTCCTAGGGTATTTGCCATCCTTCAGCTAGCTTGGGGGGGGGGATCTATTATGGTGTATTTGTTTGTATATGTGTACATACATGCTTATTTTATGTGTTTGCTCTCTACTATTTGGAAACATTGGCATTTATCCAAATTTAGCCATCCAAGAGGGCACCTGGCATCTGGGGCAAGAAACACTGAGGAAGATGGCGTCGGCTGATGCCTTTATACCCGAAAAACTGCAGCGATGACGTCGGGTGAAGTGCGACACCAGCCGAAGCCGGACCCAGACTTTGGAATCCGGCCGACCGAAGGGCTGCCTGACGACAGGACAACCCATTTGTAAGGACTGCAGATGCATTCCTATCGGACATCTACATTTATGGTAGGTACAAAACTGTACTTTATGGTAAGTACCTAACTAATAATTTTTTCCTAAAGTGGCATCTGAAAATAACATTAATCGGTCCCTTCAGTTTCCATTGTTTCCCCAAAGTTTTCTAATCAAGGATGTGCACAGTCACGTACATTTTTATCTTCACAGAACAAAACAATTCAGAAAATCAGATCAGCTTTTCATATTTTTCCCCTAATCGCCTAGGTCAGGTGATATCTAAAGTTACTGTGGCCAGATGGATTGCTGACTGCATCTGATGTCCATTTCATTATGCGTCACGAATAGGTCTTCGAATCCATTCTGAGAGCTGACTTGGCCATTTCTTCCAGATGTGCGATCTGAGCCTAAAACTCCTCCCTCTCCCATGATGTTCCACTCTTCTTCAAACCATCAGATCTCCTTTGCTGACTTCAAGCACAGAAGCAATTCTGAGCCTATTTTCAGCTAAGTGAAAAAATAAATGTCCTTTGTTTCTGGTTTCTCTAATGTTATTGACTGTTTTTTCTCATAATTATTCTATAGCCTTATTGTATCTGTAGCGTTATCCACTCCTCCCTTTTAAGGCATTTTTTTTGCCTTTTGAGTGTTTGCTGGTGTTAGGGTCCTTTTCAGCCTTCTGTTTCTCATGTCTGTTTCACTGTTTATCTTTCTCTTTCGATGTTAAGGGATAAGAAAAAACTTTCCCTGTATCTTTTAGTTAGTTGTAGTACTTGCATAGCTTACAGTGTGTGTGTGTTTGTGTAGCATGTCCAACAAGCAACAAACTGTCTGCCTTTGAGGTGTGCCTCTTGTGGGCATAAGATTCCCTACTCGGATGCCCACAAGAGGTGCGTGTATTGCCTAGGTCCGAGGCACTAGGAGATGCCATACTGTATCTGCGTGGCCTTCAATCCCTCGGCCCTCTCTGACTGGAGAAATAAACTTGTTTTGAGAGGGCTTCTCCCTACTTCTGGAGCCCAGACCCATGTCCCGAACAAGCATGCCCCCTCTTACTTTGGGGACGGTGGCTTCTGCTCCAGAGAAGCACAAAAGGCTCTCAGATCAGTCAACCTCGGATCCCTCCTGCTCTCGCTTCTCTCCAGATCCAAGAGGGCCCTCTGATCCAATGGAGCCAGCGTCGACCAAGCCAGTCCTCTCTGCTGGACCCTCAGACCTCTGGTTCAAGCAGTCATTCGGAGCTGGTGGAGACCAGATGGATCACAGCTCTTCTCTGCTGTGGACTCTAGGTCAGACACGCCTAGATTGGAGGTCCTGGAGCCATACTCCTCATTGGAGTAAATCTCCCTCACCTGTCCAGACCGTCTGGCCCAGCATGTTATTGGTTAGGTAAACCTATTCCTCTGTTTTCTCTAGATGCTGTTTGGCTGTCTACTTCGATATGGATTGGATGATGAGTTTTCTCAAAGCCCATATCCAGCTTTGGGGGTCTTGCCTTCTCCGAACCTTGCTGGATCTGTGAGAACTCAACCCTAATACATCAGCCATCTCCTCCGATCTGATTTACGACTTTGGAGCTGCAGGGCCTGACACTCCTGATCGGACCAGTTTTGGAACATGGAATATCCCTTTCCTCGATTCTGACAGTGCCCCTGACTGGCTCGGTCCCGATTCAAGTGTTGGCTGTGACCTTTTTTGAGCTGTCTGATACCCTGGAGGCCTCTGCCTTCGACAGCTCGTGGCAGTGCCTTCTGGAGGTGTCTGAGCCAGTATACCTCGTGCTTCTCTCCCTTAGCAGCTTTGGTGTTTGGGATGGGGGGCAGGTTCTGTTGGCATCCTTGGCATTCCAGGTGGTAGAGAGGGCTTTCTCTACACCTAGAGGCACGGTCCCTCTTCTGACAGGTCCTGCCCAATCTCCTACAGATCAGGGCTTTTCTCCCATCCATTCAGTCCATGGTCAATCCCTCCCAGAGAGTCACCAGCCAACACCTCAGCAAGTGGTCCCCTGTTGTCTTCTGAGTCCTCTCCTGAGTACCCTGCAGAGGAGGTTCCACGGAAGAGCTGGTGCAAGAGGAAGCACCTTGACTCCCATTTGGAGTCATTGACAGAGGACACTGATTTCGACGAAGGGGATGGGCTCCCCTGATCTCCACCCGGTGATATTTCCTTCAGGAATTTCTTTAGAAATTCTGAAACAAAATGGTGGCTGGTCTTCCCAAACTTCTTCCTCGGGGTCAGTGTTCCTGGAGGCATTCGTGATGGGACCATCTACATCCTGGGTGACCCGTCTGGCAGACCAGTTCCTTGACCTTATCGTTTGCTTGGTTTGGAAGGAGCCTGGCACCATGGCATTTATTCCCAAATATCTTAGCGAACCCCCCCAAAGGATTGACCCTTTTGTAGTAAAGGTGTTCCGGTTGATGCCATTATGGTGTTGGCAGCCACCAAGAAGGTGCTCACCAAACAAAGCTGTACTGCTCTCCCCCAAACAAGGAGTCTCTAGCTTTGCACAGGTGTGGGAAGCGTGTGTATGCCTCGGCCGCTTTTACCATGAGGGCATTGAGTTACCAGGCACATTTCATGTGCATTCAGAGAGAGCTTATTAAGGAAATATCTACCTATCTGATGCAGTCGTTGTTAGAGGAAGACTTTAAAATGTTTTCCCTCAGCTGACCACTATGGCCTCTAACCTCATCAAGGAGTTAGTCATAATCTCCCACACTGCAGAAGGTACCTCACGAGTGGCTGGTTCAGGCCTTGCCCTCAGGCGACCTGTGCAGGTTTGTGGACCCCTTTAAGGTGTCATTCACAATTGCTTTCTTTGACGGTTCCTCTTTGTTTGGGCCGTCAGTAAAAGAGACTCTTACCCGCAGCAACAGTAAGGCAAGACTTTATCTGCCGTTGGGATCAAATTTTCTTCCCCACAACAGACCACCTGTAGGAACCAATGGAGTGGGAAGAAGATGTGGTTCTGTAAGCCCTAAGGATCATTTCCTGATTCACAAGACGAATCCTATTCTAGAGGCAGAGAGAGAGAATTCAACAGTAGATGGCAGCCCAGAGGGATCCACAAAATCAGGGCTTCAGGAAACCTTTCTCTGATGGATGCTTTCAGCACTCCTGAAGCACTGCCTGGCTGTCCTACTCTGGAGGCAGTCAAGGGCAGACTCTAGTTACACCCAGAAGCCTGGGTAAACACAACCAATGATACCTGGGTATTAAATATAATTTCCAGAGGTTACTATATTCCCTTTTTCCTTCCACCTCCTAGTTCAGAAAAGTATCTCCCCAATGTACCACTCAGTCAGAGAGAGCGCGTTCTTTTAGAAGTTCAAGAACTTCTAGACAAGAGAGTCATCCAGCAGGTCCCAGACGAACAGCTAGGATGTGGAACTTACTCGTGCTGCTTTTTGGTGCCAAAGAAGACTGGGAACCTTCAACACATCTTGAATGTGAGCAGTCTGAATTTATTCTTAAAGAAGTCGAAGTTCCACATGGTTGTGGTACAGTCCATTCTGCCGCTTCTGCGCATGGACAATTGGATGTGCTTTGTAGACCTCCAAGATGCATACTATCATATCAAAATTGACAGGTGCTCCAGGAGATATATGCTCTTCAGGGTGGGGGCCAATCATTACCAGTTCAGATCACTGCCCTTTAGCCTCACCACTGCCCCGGTTGTTCACTAAATGCATGGCAGTGTTTGCAGCTCACCTCTGTCTGCAAGGATTCCAGGTGTTCCCTTATCTGGATGATTCGCTCCTAACAGCACCCATGAGGCATCAACTACTTCAGGCTGTTCAGGTTATGCTGCACCTGTTTGATTGCCTGGGAATCACAGTGAACATGATAAAATCCAAAATGACTCCTGTATAGGATATCGAATTTATAGGGGCTCAATTGAACACAGTCGTGTACACAGCAGCCGTAACTCCCCAGAAAACAAGATCCTTGAGACAACCGGTTCAACCTGTACTAGTCACACCGTCTCCGCCATCTCAGCTGGTCCTCATGGCCCTAGGATCCATGTTGGCTGCCATTCGTCTAGTGCCCCACCCAGTTTTTTATGTGAGTTCTCCAGTGGACTCTAGCGATACAGTGGTCTATTCGGTGCCATCTGCTGTCAGCCCCAGTCAGTCTCACTGCGATTTTCAAGTGTCATCTACAATGATGGATTCTTACAGAAGACCTCCATCTCTGCAGACCCTTCATTCTTCCTCCTCCAGCCACAGTGACCACAGATGCTTCCCTGTTGGGGTGGCGGGAATTTTTAGGGAAAGATGGTCCAAGGCATGTGGTCCATAGCAGAGATCAAATTGCACATAAATGTAATGGAGATGAGGGCAGTCCTTCTCATGTTGCAAGCCTTTCAGGACTACCTTCCTCTGGGGACAATTGCAATTCTGACAATTTATCTGTGGTTTGGTACATCAACTAGCAGGGGGATCCCGTTCATACCTGTTGTGCAGGGAGGCCTTGAGGGTTTGGGAATGGGAGATTTCTTCATACTGCTTTCTCATTGCATGTACATCTGGGGAAGTCCAGCATTCTGGTGGACAGGCTGAGCAGATCGATCTTAAGTCCACATGAGTTGTCCCTGAACCGAGCCTGAGAAAGCAGCACTTGACAGTGAAAGTCCCTGTAGTGTTCTTGCAAATAAACCGTGTTTATTTTACTTTTTCCATGGTTCCGGAATATTTTAACTTTTTCATTTATTTGTGTATTTATTCTGGATTTATTATTCCGGGACTTTTATTATTATTTCTTGGTCCCGTAAACAGTCAGTAGCAAATCTAATTTTCAGCCATTGAGGACAGCCATGCTTTGTCCTCTTTGCCTCTCCCCTAAGCAACAAATGCAGCAAGTACTTTGCTCTGATCCCCCTCTTGGGGGAGCCACCCAGGGATGCACTAGTCCACCATTGGCCCCCGGGTCTTCTCTATGTTTATCCTCTGATTTCCCTGATACCCAAAGTTCTAAAAGCCGGCAGGTTGAAGACCAACCTAATCGTCATTGCCTCTTACTGGTTCCCCTTCCTGTGGTCTCCCAGCGAATATCCTCCATGGATACTGGATCCCAGGCAGGACCTGATTTCCCATCCGGCAGGATGCCAGATTCCCAATCTTCAATTGCTGAAACGGACTGCTTGGTTTCTCCACTTCCAGTGATTTTACAAAAGTCCAGGCTAGTTTCCTCAGTCTGCAAAATTATTCTTGCTTCTCAGAAGTTCTTTAAGAAAGTATATGGTAGCAAAGAGAAGAGTTTTTTTTTCATCTGGGCTTCTCAGAGGAATATTGACCCCATTTCTGCTTCAATCCCACACATCCTTATGTTTCTAAGCTTGCTTTTGTAGAATGGAGCTAGTTTTCTACTATAAAGGTGCAACTTGCGGCTATCATGGATTTCCATTTAGGGAAAGGTGTTAGTTTTCCCTCTACTGTTTCCACTTCTAAGCTATGTTGGGCCTTTAGGAAAGGGGCTTTTCATCTCAGGTCTGCAATTAAAGATCCTTCGCCCCCTTGGGATCTTGCATTGGTACTTCAGGGACTTACCCAGAAACCTTTTGAACCTGCTAGCTCATGAGAGTTTAAAAAAAAAAAAAATTGTCTTGGAAGACTGCCTTCCTTGTGGCCATTACTTCAGCTAGAAGAGTGTCCATGCTGGACCTTGAGACAAGCTCTTTAGGATTGGGTACCAGTGCTGGCGTGGCCAGTCTGGTGCAATCAGTATCATTTTTGGCTTCTCTTGTCTGACCTTTAGGAGTACTCTGGGAAGGAGAGGCAGTGGGGGGAAAAGCATATGCTGTTAGATTTTTCCAGCTGAATGATAGGGCGTCCACTTTCGATGCTTGCTTGTGATAAATCCTTGTGCAAAATCTCTGCAATTGACAGTTGTGAGGGGAGGCAAATAGATCTATGTCTGGGCATCCCCAATTCCTTATTATCATGCTGAAGACTTGTGGATCCAGTTTCCATCTGTGGGGATCCATGAGGTTTCTGCTTAGATTGTCTGCCAGAGTATTTGTTTTTCCTGGCAGGAATTGTGCTTGCAGGTGAACTTGTTAAGCCAGTGCTGTCCCATAAGGTCATTGCTTGTCTGCAGAGGGGTAGGAATGTGCACCTCCCTGCTTGTTTATGTACCACATGACCGTAGTGTTGTCTGTCGTTATCAGTAACTGTCCTGGATGAAGCAGGTCCTTGAAGGCGGTCAGGGCATTTTGAACAGCTAGCATGTCTTTTTGATTGATGTGAAGATGCATCTGGTTTGCAGGCCATGTGCCCTGAAAACATTTTCTTGCCATATGGGCCCCCAGGCATAATCTGATGCATCCGTTGTCAGTGTCTGTCTGGCTGTGAGTAAACTGAATGGCAGACCCTTGTTGTGGTGGCAGGCTTCTGTCCACCATCGAAACTCCTGTTGTAGGCAGAGAATGAGTGCAATTACTGTCTCCAGGCTGTGGCAATGCTGAGTCCAAACACTTTTCAGATACCATTGTAGTTTCCTCATATGCAGTCTGGCATATGGAATTAGTAGAATGCAGGATGCCATGAAACCCAAGGCTTGCAGGATTTTCCTTGCAGATAAGTGGGTTTTTGTTGCCAATTTCTTGAAGTAAGTAGTCAGTTGCTTTTGCTTGTCTGGCGTGAGATAAGCCATCTGGGTAGCTGTATTTAAGCTTGCACCCAAGAATATTATCTCTTGAGAGGGCACTAGTTTTGATTTCTTTTCATTTACTGTGTACCTTAGGGCAATTAGTAATCTTTTTACAAACGCCAGATGCTTTAGAAGAGTGTCTTTGTTCTCTGCTTGAATTAGGCAGTCGTCCAAATAGGGATATATTCGAATTCCTTTATGTCTGCAAAATGCAATTACTGGTACCAGGCATTTTGTGAAGACCCTGGGCGCAGTAGATAAGCCAAAGGGCAGTGCAGATAATTGGTAATGCATTGAGCCAACTATGAATCTGACGTATCTTCTGCAAGATTGTCTGAATGGGACATGCAGGTATGGCTCTTTTAGGTCCAAAGTTACGAGCCAAGTCCTCTTGCCCAGCATGGGCAGTAGCTGCTGTAGAGTCAACATCTTGAATTTTACTATACTAAATACGTTTCTGGAAGTTCCAAAATTCAAGCTGTTGACTCTACAGCAGCTACTGCCCATGCTGGGCAAGAGGACTTAGCTCGTAACTTTGGACCTAAAAGAGGCATACCTGCATGTCCCAATCAGACAATCTTGCAGAAGATGCGTCAGATTCATAGCTGGCTCAGTGCATTACCAATTCTCTGCACTGCCCTTTGGCTTATCTACTGCGCCCAGGGTCTTCACAAAATGCCTGGTACCAGTAATTGCTTTTTGCAGACAAAAAGGAATTAGAATATATCCCTACTTGGACGACTGCCTAATTCAAGCAGAGAACAAAGACACTCTTCTAAAGCATCTAGCATTTGTAAAAAGATTACTAATTGCCCTAAGGTACACAGTAAACGAAAAGAAATCAAAACTAGTGCCCTCTCAAGAGATAATATTCCTGGGTGCAAGCTTAAATACAGCTACCCAGATGGCTTATCTCACGCCAGACAAGCAAAAGCAACTGACTACTTACTTCAAGAAATTGGCAACAAAAACCCACTTATCTGCAAGGAAAATCCTGCAGGCCTTGGGTTTCATGGCATCCTGCATTGTACTAATTCCATATGCCAGACTGCATATGAGGAAACTATAATAGTATCTGAAAAGTGTTTGGACTCAGCATTGCCACAGCCTGGAGACAGTAATTGCACTCATTCTCTGCCTACAACAGGAGTTTCGATGGTGAGCCTGCCACCACAAGGGGCTGCCATTCAGTTTACCCACAGCCAGACAGACACTGACAACGGATGCATCAGATTATGCGTGGGGGGCCCATATGGCAGGAAAATGTTTTCAGGGCACATGGCCTGCAAACCAGATGCATCTTCACATCAATCAAAAAGAGATGCCAGCTGTTCAAAATGCCCTGACTGCCTTCAAGGACCTGCTTCATCCAGGGCAGTTACTGATAAAGACAGACAACACTACGGTCATGTGGTACATAAATAATAAGGGAGGTACACATGCCTACCCCTCTGCAGATATGCAATGACCTTATGGGACACAGCACTGGCTTATCAAGTTCACCTGCAAGCATAATTCCTGCCAGGAAAAACAAATACTCTGGCAGACGATCTAAGCAGAAACCTCATGGATCCCCACAAATGGAAATTGGATCCACAAGTCTTCAGCATGATAATAAGGAATTGGGGATGCCCAGACATAGATCTATTTGCCTCCCCTCACAATTGTCAATTGCAGAGATTTTGCACAAGGATTTATCACAAGCAAGAGTCGAAAGTGGACGCCCTATCATTCAGCTGGAAAAATCTAACAGCATATGCTTTTCCCCCACTGCCTCTCCTTCCCAGAGTACTCCTAACAGTCAGACAAGAGAAGCCAAAAATGATACTGATTGTACCAGACTGGCCACGCCAGCACTGGTAACCAATCCTAAAGAGCTTATCTCAAGGTCCAGCATGGATATTGTCTCAAACTTCTCACTTGCTGACCCAATAAAACAATCAGATCCTGCACAGCCAGCTCAGGACCTTAAATCTGTCAGCATGGCGGATAATGTAGCCATTCATAACAGTCCTCTTTCAAAAGCTGTTATGGATGTTCTCTTGAAGGCCAGGAGTCCCAGTACCAGAAAATCTTATGCAGAAAAATGGAAAAGATTATGTGCTTGGAACAAGGCAGTGACACGTCTGTACCAAATATTCCTCAGATTTTACAATACCTAACTGAGATGCTGAACAAAGGCCTTTCTTTCTCATCAATTAAGATTCATGCCTCTGCCATTTCAGCCCATTACAATACGGAACCACCTATCTTTTATCATCTTTTAATAAGGCAGTACCTCAGAGAGAAGGAAACCAAGAACACAAAAACGCTGACAGAGTAACTACGACCAAAAGTTCCCAAAAGCTGTAGATCCAACAAAACCTCCGCTCGGACAGTGAGGATAAACCACCAAAACTTTATTCACATGTATGATAAAAACAATACTCGCAAAATTCCAGAGAACATAAACAATCCAGAGTCAGGTTAAGCGCTTTCATCCGCAATGAAGGCAGATTTCATCAGAACCAATGACTGTAGCATAATACACTCCTTATAAAGCAATTTAGGCGCCAAAAACATAAACCTAAATGCAAGACAATACAATATTAAATATTAAATATTAAATACAAATGACTGATGTGTTTAAAAGTGACTGACATATTTTAAATATTTTAAAAATATGTTGTGGGATGCAATTGCTAAAGGTAGAACAATAAATTAAAGGACAATGAATTAATAAGTGCATATTTGATGCATACCTGGGTGCACTGACTGACAATTGTAAGAACTATTAAGAGAAAGTGACAGTAATAAAAACAGGTGGAATATATAGTAATAATTATAAATACATAGATGAATTGCAAGACATAATATATATAAATATAAGAATAATATGTAAAACCAATAAAAAATGAATATGCAATATAAATATATGAATATGCAATATAAATATATGTGAATAAATATGTAAATATGAAGGTTAATAAAAAAGTAATGAAAATATTTGAAATATTTAAAAACGTTTGTGGCATGATTATATGCTTAAATTAGAAAATGAGGATGTTAAGCTAAGCATCTAACAAAAGGAAAGGTTTGATGCTAATAAAATCATTAAGCCCAGGACTAGTTGTGGCATCACATAGTATTTGCCACTTGCTTTCCAACAAGGCAAGATAATGTTTTCCAGTTGCCCCCATGAACAGTATGACTTATATGGTCAATAATACTAAAAAGAAAATAATGTTCGGGACCTCTATCTAAAATATGCTTACTCAAAGCATTTTTGGGGTCCTGTTTTTTAATTTTGTGTAAGTGTTCGTAAATTCTTGTTTTGAATTTCCATCTCGGTCTTACCGATGTAGTATGCGTCACATGAAGTACATGTAGCTACATAGACTACTCTAGGAGTATTGCAGTTTCCTGCCATACTGTGCAAGTAGGTCTTAACAATATTATTTAACGACCTTGGCATTATTAATATTTCTGCATTGATTACATGTACCACACTTTGTTGTTGATGTGAATTTTTTTCCACCCTTCATCTTGTCTTTGGTACTTTCCAACATATTTTTAATATTGTTAGAAGTCTTAAAAACAAACTTAGGTAGTGGGCCAGCTATATCACTAACCTCATCAGATGTAGTTATAAGGTTCCAATGTTTGGTAAGTATGTCTTTAATAAAATCCATGTAGGGGCTAAACATGAGTACACAAAATTTCTATTATTGTGTTCATCTTTTTTAGTTTGCATAAATGGTTTTCCTAACAAGGGTGGGTATTTGTGACCCCATTCCTTCTTGACATATGTGATTATAGGGGTAAGCATAGCCTCCGGATATCCTCTATTAATGAACATATTATATATAACATTCAGTTCATTTTCCATTATGTCTTTATTTGATGACATGCGTGCCGCTCGTATACATTGACCCTTAAACACGCTTTTAAAGATGTGTGGCGGGTGACAACTACCGTAGAATAAATAATCATTGGAAAAGTTATCTTTCCTATAAATCCTGGACTCGAATTCCTTATCATTGATATTGACGAAGGTGTCCAAGTAAGAAATGCCTTTAGACTCAAACTTATAAGTGAATTTCAAAAAGCTTGTTGTATTATTCAAATAATCTATAAAACTACTAATCAAATCAACTGGCCCTTTCCAAAGGATGAATAAATCGTCAAGATATCTGGTGTAGTGTACCATGTACTTATAATACTCACTAGGAAAAACATACAGAGATTCCCATTCTAACATAACGAGATTGGCAAACACTGGGGCGCAAGAGGCCCCCATCGCAACCCCACTGCTCTGTCTAAACAGTTCCCCCTGGAACTGGAGGTAATTGTGGTCTAAAACCAATCCCAACATGTCCACTGTAAGATTAATTTTGTCCCAACTCAAAGCTGAAAACTTCCTTAAACTATTAAAGAAATATTCTAGACCAATCTCTCTGGGGATGCTAAAAAAAAGGTCGACCACATCTACTGTTAGGAATGTCAAATCCTTTTGCCATATTAAAGGGGTCAGGTTCCCCAGAAAATTCCAAGAATCCTTAGTCAGGTGGCTCACATTGTCGTAAATATGTTTTGCCCAAGCATCTATGGTGACCCCTATATTAAATGTTTTGGACTTGGAGCCTGAAATTATCGGCCTAAAAGGGGGCTTCTCAAGGTTCTTATGTATCTTGGGGATCCCGATGATAGTGGCCATCCTAGGAAATTCTTCTCTAATAAATTCGTAGGTATCATTTGTTATCCGGTTGTCCAATAAATATTCCTCAATAGCTAGGTCTGTACGTTTGTAACCAATGTTTACCTGGTTGAGGGACACTTCCTCATAATTGCCAGTGTGGTGGAGGATATTGTAAATTTCTTGATTGTAATCAATAGTGTTGAACAATACTATCCCACCTCCTTTATCTGGCTTCATGATCCTAATATCACGATTGTCAATGATATTATTCAAACATTCCCTCTCTTTAAAAGTAAGATTGTCTTTGTACAAATGCGCATAATCTTTTTTAGCTTTAATATAATAATTTAGCCAGTACATATCTTTGGTTACAATTTTTTCATATTGAGCAACCGTGGGATGGTAACTGGGAATAAATGCACTTTTTTTCTTCAATTTATGAGTATTATTGTGTCTATCCTGTTCACTATTCTTGTCGTGAAACTGTAAAGCCAAATTTAGTCTACGACAAAAAAATTTTATTTCCTTAATAGTATCTATAATGTTGAATCGGGCCGTTGGAATAAATTTCATCCCTTTACTGAATAAGGAACAAAAATCTTCATTGATGTCAACTTCAGTGTAGTTATAAACATTTAAGCCCTTAGAAGTGTGTATAATCGGAAATGTTGGCTCTCTTGTAACTACGTAGTGCAACTCTTGTGTCACAATATTAGAGGTATCAGTTCGCACTAAACATGAAGTAGGACTCCTAATATGGGATGTAGACTGTCCCAAGTCATGTAACACAACTCCGTCAGGGTTTAAAATCTCCTTTTGTAAGGTTTGGGAGCGGGGTGAAACCGTCCCCCTTGAAAATTTTCATCTTCTTCAATTGCCCAGGAATCTATACGGCCTTTATACGTTCTGTCAGCATCCATGTGTGTGTGGGGATGTGTCTTATTGTGTGGCCCAACATAAGCTCTGTGTTGTCTATAAGAACCCAGGTCTCTATCAATTTTCCTATTCTTTCTACTAAATGTAATTGATGCCTTATGTTCAGCTGTTTGGAATTGTTTGTGGTATAAATCATACCACTTATCAAAGTTTACATCCTGAACTATATCCTCATTTAATGTCTCAATTTCATTAGTAATAAGTCCCATTTTTTCATCATTATATTTCATTAATCTTTTCATAAAAGAAAAACCAAATTCATCAAACATACTGTTAAAATCCTTAATAATACTGTCACTATATTCTAAGCCCAAGGGTAACTTAAAAAACCGTAACCCTTTGGGTACAATTTGTAGATTAATACATTGTTGTAAGTAAGCATTGTCTATCTTGATACTTTTAGCATGCGATATTTTCTTTCCCAGTGCATAAATTTTTTGTTTAATAGAACCCTCTACTGGGTTGTAGTTAGTCTTATTATGCACATAATTAATTTCACTTTGTTTAAAAACAACATCACAATTAATAAAATTATCAATTTCATCAGGTTTAAAACGCTTATTAGTAACAAGCCCTGCATGGCTTTTATTACTCTGCCAATTCTGTTTATCAAATGGACTAGATATGACTTTCTTGTTAACAGTACCTTTTTGAAAGTCCTGGCATTTAGCCATGGTGGAGTAAGTTTTAACCACCTCCCGGTGTTTAGGTCTAGCTCCCTGTCGATGAGTTTCATCATCCAGATGAAATAAACTGAAATTGAACGTGCAGTCCGCATCCAAAGAAATATTTAAATTATGGTCTTGTAATACTGTTTCTTTGATAGTGTTCCGCATGTCTTGGCGCTGTGAAACCCCTTCTAAAACTGATATGTGAGCGTTCAGGGGTTGTGCGTTTGGAATCTCATCCAAACTATTGTTGTTAGAACCAGCGTTGCCGTTAGAAGCTGAATTAACGTTAGTAGCTGTTGAATTAACCGGTCTATTAGAGTCTAAAGGACAAGACTCTGTCCGATGTGTAACAGTAGTCGAAAGTTTGCTGACTAAATCCAAAAGCTTACTGACGTCAGCTTGAAGAGAAGTAACCTCAGCCCTTAAGGAGACGAGTTCCTCTTTGTCCAATGAAGCGGGCGGTGATCCGGAAATATCAGCCATCAGGAGAAGAAAACCAAGAACACTAAAATGCTGACAGAGTAACTACGACCAAAAGTTCCCAAAAGCTGTAGATCCAACAAAACTTCCGCTCGGACAGTGAGGATAAACCACCAAAACTTTATTCACATGTATGATAAAAACAATACTCGCAAAATTCTAGAGAACATGAACAATCCAGAGTCAGGTTAAGCGCTCTCATCCGCAATGAAGGCAGATTTCATCAGAACCAATGACTGTAGCATAATACACTCCTTATAAAGCAATTTAGGCGCCAAAAACATAAACCTAAATGCAAGACAATACAATATTAAATATTAAATACAAATGACTGATGTGTTTATAACTACATCTGATGAGGTTAGTGATATAGCTGGCCCACTACCTAAGTTTGTTTTTAAGACTTCTAACAATATTAAAAATATGTTGGAAAGTACCAAAGAAAAGATGAAGGGTGGAAAAAGATTCACATCAACAACAAAGTGTGGTACATGTAATCAATGCAGAAATATTAATAATGCCAAGGTCACAAGGTTAAATAATATTGTTAAGACCTACTTGCACAGTATGGCAGGAAACTGTAGCTACATGTACTTCATGTGACGCATACTACTTCGGTAAGACCGAGAGGAAATTCAAAACAAGAATTTACGAACACTTATACAAAATTAAAAAACAGGACCCCAAAATGCTTTGAGTAAGCATATTTTAGATAGAGGTCCCGAACATTCTTTTCTTTTTAGTATTATTGACCATATAAGTCATACTGTTCATGGGGGCAACTGGAAAACATATCTTGCCTTGTTGGAAAGCAAGTGGCAAATACTATGTGATGCCACAACTAGTCCTGGGCTTAATGATTTTATTAGCATCAAACCTTTTCTTTTGTTAGATGCTTAGCTTAACATCCTCATTTTCTAATTTAAGCATATAATCATGCCACAAACGTTTTTAAATATTTTAAATATTTTCATTAATTTTTTATTAACCTTCATATTTACATATTTATTCACATATTTATTCACATATATTTATTTACATATATTTATATTGCATATTCATATATTTATATTGCATATTCATTTTTTATTGGTTTTACATATTATTCTTATGTTTATATATATCATGTCTTGCAATTCATCTATGTATTTATATTTATTACTATATATTCCACCTGTTTTTTATTAATGTCACTTTCTCTTAATAGTTCTTACAATTGTCAGTCAGTGCACCCAGGTATGCATCAAATATGCACTTATTAATTCATTGTCCTTTAAGTTATTGTTCTACCTTTAGCAATTGCATCCCACAACATATTTTTAAAATATTTAAAATATGTCGGTCACTTAACACATCAGTCATTTGTATTTAATATTTAATATTGTATTGTCTTGCATTTAGGTTTATGTTTTTGGCGCCTAAATTGCTTTATAAGGAGTGTATTATGCTACAGTCATTGGTTCTGATGAAATCTGCCTTCATTGCGGATGAAAGCGCTTAACCTGACTCTGGATTGTTTATGTTCTCTAGAATTTTGCGAGTATTGTTTTTATCATACATGTGAATAAAGTTTTGGTGGTTTATCCTCACTGTCCGAGCGGAGGTTTTGTTGGATCTACAGCTTTTGGGAACTTTTGGTCGTAGTACCTCAGAGAGGCCAAAAACATTAGGCCTCCAAGGAGAGCACCAATTCTGGCCTGGGACCTCAATTATGTTTTGGAAAAACTCACATTTGCCTCCCTTTGAGCCAGCATCAACAGCAGATATAAAATTCTTATCCTGGAAAACTGCTCCGCTCATAGCAATAACCTCCGCAAGGCGAGTCTCGGTTACAAGCACTTATGGCTGTGGCACCTTTCATCATTTTTCATCCAGACAGGGTTTCTCCGAGGACAAACCCTACATTTATGCCTAAGGTGGTGTCCAGTGTGGCCCTCAACCAAACCATTCACTTGCCTACCTTTTACCCAAATCCACAGAACAAAGGTGAGAAAATTCTGCATTCTTTGGACATACACAGGCAGTTGCACTTCTACTTGGACAGAACTAAAGCTTTCAGAAAGACTGAGCAACTTTGTGTCATATGCTGCAGGATCACAAGGAAAGGCTGTCACAAGACAGACTATTTCAAAATGGATAGGCCATTGCATCCGTTTATGCTATTTTCAACATGGCAAATCAGTGCCTAAGGGCATTAGGCCTCATTCCACCAGAGCAGCAACCACTTCAGCAGCCTTTCTCAGAGGAGTACCAACTAAAGATATCTTAGAGGCTGCAACTTGGAGTTCATTGCACACCTTTACAAAGCACTACCACTTGCCTCTCTACTCTTAAATCCAGAGCAGGCTTCGCCACTGCAGTTCTGCAGGGCCTCATAGCCTCTCCTAATCCTATTTAGCCCAGCCACCCATACTCCGGTTTGAGATTCCAACTAAAGATATCTTAGAGGCTGCAACTTGGAGTTCATTGCACACCTTTACAAAGCACTACCACTTGCCTCTCTACTCTTAAATCCAGAGCAGGCTTCGCCACTGCAGTTCTGCAGGGCCTCATAGCCTCTCCTAATCCTATTTAGCCCAGCCACCCATACTCCGGTTTGAGATTCTACCCAAGAGTAATGACTGCAACAATGAAACACGATGAACATAGTACAGTTATGTACCTACCATAAATGTAGATGTTCGAGTGTATTCACTGTTGCAGTCCAGGTTACCCACCCACCAACCCCCTTCTCTTTGCTGGGACTTATCTGCACTTCTCTATCCTATACAAGCTTTTTGGTGTATTTGCTTGTAGATGAAGGAGATGTTATTTTTTTTGCATGCATTTCTTACTGGCATATTTTTCAGCCTACCAATTTGGGGCACCTGACATCTGGGGCAAGAAAAACTGAAGAAAATGGCTTCGGCTGCATCTTTTATACCTCTCGCGCACTGATGTCAGGTAAGAGGCGACAGCAACCGACGCCGGACCTAGACTTTGGAATTCTGTCCGACTGAGGGTAGCCTGCCAGCAGGATAACCCAAGAGTAATGACTACAACAGTGAATACACTTGAACATCTACATTTATGGTAGGTACACAACTGTACTTTCCTCAGTGGCCAAAAACTTAAAACCACCCAGGAGAGCCCCATCTCCAGCCTGGGACCTTAACATTGTATTGGAAAAACTCACTCTACCTCCTTTTCTCCTTTTGAGCCAGCTGCAAGTGCAGAGTTAAAATTCCTTTCTTGGAAAACAGCCTTCCTTTTAGCAATCACTTCAACAAGAAGGGTATCTGAATTACAGGCCCTTATGGCAGTGGAGCCTTTCATCATCTTTCATGCGGACAGGGTGTCCCTCCGGACCAATCCCTCCTTCATGCCCTAGGTAGTATCCAGTGTGGCTCTAAATCAGTGCATTCATTTGCCAACCTGCTTTCTAATCCACAGAACAAAGGGGAACGGATACTGCACTCCTTAGATGTGCACAGACAACTTAGATTTTACTTGGACAGGGCTAAACCTCAAAGAAAATCAACTGCTGGTGGCATTTGCTGCAGGGCCAGAGGGGAAGGCCATTTCAAAGCAAACCATTTCTAAATGGATAGGCCATTGCATTAATTTCTGCTATAAGCACCATGGAAAACATATCCCGAAGGGGATAAGACCACACTCAACCAGGGCTGCATCTACCCCTCTACAGCCTTTCTCAGAGGTGTCCCTACCATGAACATCCTAGAAGCTGCTATCTGGAGTTCTGTACGTACTTTCACCAAGCATTACCATCTGCCTATCTTCTCTAAATCCAGAGCTGGTTTTGCCACTGCAGTCTTGCAGGGCCTAATAGCTGGTCCTAATGCTATATCTAAATTCTTCCTCCCATCCCTTAGCTTTGGGAATTTACCCAGATGCGATGACTGCAACAGTGGAACACGAAGAACATAGTACAGTTGTGTACACTTATCCTAAATGTAGATGTTCGAGTGTATTCACTGTTGCAGTCCTGGTTACCCTCCCTTCAGCCCCCAGACTTCTTTTGGCTATACCTCTGTTCTCCTTCACTATGCTTAAAAGCCTTCTGGTGTATTTGCTTTTTTGTTGGAGGTATAACCTTGTGTGTTTATGTGTGTGGGTGTGTGTGTGTGTGTGTGTGTGTATATATATATATATATATGTATATATATATATATATATATATATATATATATATATATATATATATATGGGTCCATATGACTTCATCGACAGTTCATTTGGTCGACAGGCATTTTAGGTGGGGGCCCCCACACCCCAATGTGGGGGCTGTGCACACCCTAACTATATATATCAACTCCAGGGTTGCACAACATTGGGGAAGGGGGCAAATCTGTCTGTCGACCAAATGAGTGTCAATCAAATGAACTGTCGACGAAGTCATATGGACCCGTAGATATATATACATACATATATAAATTGCTTGCCAGGGGGGCACCTGCCATCTGGGGCAAGAAAAACTGAAGTAATGGTGTCGGCTGCATGCTTTTTACCCTGAATACCTGACGTCATGGAAGATGAGACCGCAACCGATGCAGGACCCAAGACTTTGATAATCAGGCCGACTGAGGGCTACTGCAAGCAGATAACCCAAATGTGATGACTGCAACAGTGAATACACTCGAACATCTACATTTATGGTAAGTGAACACAACTGTACTTTGCAGAGGCCAGAAAGGGGGGCAATGAAGATGACTGTGCTTTTCAACCAGTTTGCTTTCCGTTAGAATTTTGGAATCGGGAAAAGGAGAGTAAGCATAATGGAAACCTGGGAGCCAGTTGTGAATCCGGACGTCTCATCTGGCAAAAAGGAGGCTGCAAGGTTGGCACAAACGGCTGACAATCATTTGCTACCGATTGAGAGACAACTTGTGAGCCATCAGAATGGATCTGCTTAGCTTGTTTGCTAGTATGTTGGTTTCTCCAGGATGTGCATCACAGTTAGAGAGCAGTCTGATGAGATCACCCAGTCCCAAACCTTTGTGGCTTTTCTGTACAGGGGGCAAGATTGGGTTCCTCCTTGCATGTTGAAATACCAGACTACCGACATGTTGCTGTCTGAATTGCAGTAGTCCCCAGAGGGAGAACATCTTGAAAGGCCTGCAACGCTAGAAGGATTGCTCTGATCTCTAGAACATTGACATGCAGTCTGGTCTCTAGATGGGACCATGTGCCTTCGACTGTCATTCCCAAGAAATGCCCCCCACACCCAGCTGGGAGGTGTCCGTGGTCACTGTGGCAACTGTGGGTGGAAGAACAAAGTATCTGCCCAAAACAAGATAGTCTGATTGAATCCACCAGTGAATGTGTCGATGGAAATTGGAATGAGTTTTACAGGAAAGGATAGGAGTAGATAAAGAATGGAAGATTTCCAGCTGATACCTTTGGATCTGACTCTACCACGTTAGTGTTGCGTTCTTCTGAGCTGATGGTTTGGTTCTTTATTACTTCCACAGTTGTAATCCTTTTGATCCAGAACTGTTCAGCAACTGCAACTTCTTCGGAACTGAAACATACCTTAAGGTCGACAATCCCACTGCTTTTTACTTGAGGTCCTTCATACCCTTCTATATATATTTTTTTGCAGAATGTCCTGATTTTTCACTCAGAATTTCAGAATGCTTTTCATAAAATTTGTGGCGGTCTTGCAGAAGGTACAGGGTTTGATTCTTTCATGGGACAATTGTCTAGGCTTGGTGACCTACTAGAGCAGTTCGCTTACTATTAAGCTATGAACCTATTACTTAAAAAAAAAAATCACTAAGGCATTAAATAATGACGTACTTATAGAATGGATGTTAAACGTTTGTCCTAGCTAATTTCTAAGTTTACCGCAGTAATATTTAAAATACGTCTCTCTTTTAGGGGCCTTTGTCATCCACTTGGCTAAAGCTTTTGTCCAATTTTCTTGAGCTAAGAGGTTGAGAGGTATGCCTTCCATTTTTCCTTTCAAGAGGCATTTTTGCTGATATCAAAGCTGTGTCTCAAAGCTGTATAGGCAGGGGTTTGATACTGACTTCCAGACACTGCTCACGTGGAGTTTACGTTTCCTCATGCTGTATGTTTAAACCTGCGTGGAAGCCTGGCCGATCTCGCCCTATTGTGGCTGCATGAAGTTGCTCTTTGAGTCGGGTTTTCCTTTCTGTACCAGGATGCAGGTTTGCCTTGTAAGCTTACATATGATCCTGAATTTTGATCAAATTTGTTCCGGTTCCCTTTTATTAAGGTGAAACTGGTACACAAGGTCATTGGATTGGTTAGTCCCCAGTCTTCCTGGATCAGTCCTGCCCATACAGGAACTTTCATCGTGGAGCCCATTTTCCCCCTATGAACCTTGTCATCTTTTCCTAGGAGGCTTCAGCTTGGCAGAGGAAGAGAGATCTTTCTTTCCCTAGTCGGTTTTCCTTGTAATACAATGACTAGGAGCGGATGTTCCAACTCCTCCACTGAGCCCACAAGGAGGGGAGGAAGATTCTCTGAACCTCTCAGCATTTCCTTCTGTTGATCCCCTTTGGAGCACTGCAGTTCCAATGAATGCTATGGTAGTGGCAAATGTCACTAACTAGAACTTGGTAACTAAAGTCCTTCTGCCCTTCTTCCCTACAGTAGTTCACAACTGTGAACAATCTTGGATAGTGCAAGTTCAACTCAAATTCTCCCATGCTAAAGGTGTTTACTGTTCCCACACTTCTCTAGGCTGTAGAGGGTTGTGAGCTATAACTTAACATACTCTCGCAAACTTAGTGTCTGCAGAAGATTTCAAAGGTTTTCCAGGCGTGTGATCTCTAACTTCCCTTTTCCCACACTTCATTTACACTGATGTGATATGCAGCACAAAGTGCCTTCCGAGCAGCTTATCCAGTCATTGCCATTAGGCAATATGCCTGGACATGGCTATATGATTTTCACGGATTCCCAAGAAATCCCTTACCCTTCTGGGTGGAGATGCATTAAGTTACTTCCTAATTCACTTTTTGACTCCAGCTGTACGAAGGACCTCAAATAGGTCTCTTATCAACCGACTACTTTGCTATATAATGAAAGGCTCCTTGCAACCTGACTGGCCCTGGCTCAACTGTTATCAGATATGTTTGCATAATGCTACCATACTTTGGGTATCTCCTGAAGCCATTACGGTTTAATGCCTTTTTCGATGGCTCCTCTTTGTTAGCTGCAGGTGAGAGCATTCTTTACTGATGCTTTGAATAAGCAGAAATGGTTGCTGACGAAATCTAAACTTTTTTCTCTACCCTTGATGTACAAAATGAATTGTTTGGGGTAATTTTTTACCTTCTACCTCCTGTACCAGTGAAGAGATTCTCAGACGTTTAACCAGTCAGAAAGAATTTGCAGTTCATTTGTTTATGTATATATTGACATTTGTGGACCGGAAAAATCCACTGGGCCATTCACCCATTTTCAGTGGAGGCCCGGGGAGAAAAGCTCCACGGTAGTACATTCAAAAAACATTAAGACATTTTAGAGCTTTAAAAGACATTTGCACATTGTATACCATAATGGTAGTGCATTCAATATAGTACATTAAGAAACCATATTCATATTCATGGACTGTAAAGCTGCTATAAAAAAAAAAAAAGAAAAAAAAAAAAAAAAAAAGATGATGGGGCCCTGAGACCAATACTAAGTCTGGCTAATCTCAGCTAGTAGGTAAGGAGGTTCCAGATGTTGTATGGTTCATTCCATCCTGTTTCTTCTGCTCACAGGTGAATAAACATACTCCAAACCTTTCCACAGTACACAATATCACATTAAAATAGATAATCATTCCGGTAATCTGCATTTTTAAACGGGAGCCACTGTCTAACCCCCCCCCCCCCTTAGTCACCCTTTAGTCTCACTACAATCTCCCCCCAGGGTGTTTACCTGATGCTGCGTAATTGCGGCAGCTCACATGTGACTAAAAGGATTCCAGCTATCAACTTCTGGAAGCCAGTTTTTTGTGCTTGTACACTCCCAAATCCCTGGCCATTACCAAAAATCTTGCCAAGTTAAAATCAACTCCTGTACAGAATTGTAATTTTTCATGGAAACTCAATGGGGTACTTCAACCCAGGTGCATATCTTCATTGATAAACCAAGTGTAGGACTGACTATTTTTCGAACATCTCTTTCAGCATAACTTCTGTTCTCAGTCATTGAGTCAGCATCTGTTTCCATTATTCTAGTTCTTCTAGCTAGAATTTTCCCATGAGTGTCCTTCTGTAGACTTTTATGGTACAATGGTCTATTCTTTACCAGTCTCTCTCTTTTCCCATGTAGTGCACCAAAATTTTTAAACGCATTTGTTGGTGGATCTAGTCAGAAAATTTTTTCCAGGGCAACTGTTTTCCGTTCCTTCTCTAACTACAGTAACCACAGACACTCCAAAACTTTTATGGGCACACATTTTAAGCGGAGGATACTCCAACCACTTGAGTCTCCCTCAGAGACCTAATGACTTACTGCCCCAGAGACAAGAGGACCATTTCTAAAGTTACAAAGCTTCTAGGAATACCCCCCCCCCCCCACACACACACACACACACACACACACACACACACACACTTACGGACTATAGAACTACATACACTTCAATCTGATCTCTTCGTTTGGAAAGCCTCCAAGGGATCTTCTGGTTCAGTTTTACCCTCATGGTTTTCTGCATGCCTAACCTTCCCTACCATTGATCCAGAAGTGTTGCAGGTAACCAGCTACAGTGGATATAAAAAGTGAACACACCCCTGTTAAAATGCCAGTTTTTTTTTATATAAAAAAATGAGACCACAATAAATCATTTTGAACCTTTTCCCACCTTTAATGTGACCTATAACCTGTACAATTCAATTGAAAAACAAATCTGTTGGGGGGGGGGATATAAAAAATAAAAAACATACAGTAAGCTGGTTGCATAAGTGTGCATTCCCTTAAACTAATACTTTGTTGAAGCACCTTTTGATTTAATTACAGTATTTTGTCTTCTTGGGTAGGAGTCTATCAGCATGGCACATCTTGACTTGGCAATGTTTGCCCACTCTTCCTTGCAAAAGCCCTCCCAATCTGTCATATTGTGAGGGCTTCTCTTGTGCACAGCCCTCTTCAGGTCACCCCACAGATTTTCTATTGGATTTAGGTCTGGGCTCTGGCTGGGCCATTCCAAAACTTTAAATGTTATGTAGTCCATTCTCGCCTACATTCTTAGCCGTAGGTTCGGAGCCGAATGTCGTCTCCGACTCGGCCATACTTTTTAGCTCGAAGTCTTTTTGTTGGCTGGTTTAAGATGGTATCCTATGCTGCACTGCTCTCTATCCCCAGATCTCGTTTGCCGCTCGTCTAGCTCGGATGTGGTCTCGCTCTTGGCTGTGGCTAAGTACCCTTTTCTTATATCAGAGAAGTTTTTTTGCAAAATAAAAAGCTATTTTAATAGCTATTGTGTGTGTCTTGACTGTATTGTGGAAAAGTTGTGTTTTTCTTTTATAGCGTATTCTGTGACTAAAACTTTTTAAATTAGAGGTATTAGTCCCCCCCCCCCCCCTTGTATTTGTGTCTGAGGATCATTTGAGTTAGAGGTCTTTGTGGTGATGTTCATCGTGTTTCACTGTTGCAGTCATAACTGTAGGGTGCTCCTGCCGGCAGGCAGCCCGAGGTCGGCCAGAATCCCAAAGTCTGGGTCCGGTGTCGGCTGTACAGGCCAGTACCCTGATGTCAGTACGCTCTGGTACATAGCCCTCAGCCGACGCCATCTTCTCCAGTCTTTCTTGCCGTGCGGTGGAAAGCAGCTCGCAAGTCGTTGGTTGGCGATTTTCGTACAGCGTTTTTTGGTGTTGTCGGTCCGAAGTTCTTACTTCTCTTCTCAAAGCTAAGTACCCCGTTGGGGAATCTTTTTCTTGTTCCTCCGATGTCAGAAAAAGTTAATAATTGTATTACGTGTGGAAACAAATACCTCATAAAGATTTCCACTTTTACTGTCTACCTTGCTTAGGCCCTGGCCTCGACGTTTCTTGTTGTCGGTTCTGTGCCAGGTTTAATTCTCGTACTATCAAACGCAGGTACGACTGGGCTTTGAATTATTTTGGCAGACGCTTCAATTACAGAATGTCGTCGGACACTACCGGAATTCAAAAGAAGCGCAAAGACAAGGACAGGCCTCCGAGGTCCAAACAGGACTCGTTGCAGCTGGAGCCGGCGTCCGGTTCGGCTGTCGTCAGTGAGGCGCTTTTGCAGCCCCTGTCGTCCGCCACTTCTGAACCGATGGCGTCTGGACTCCCATGGGGAGCCATCAAGGCCTTCTATTTTATCTGCTGCAGGACCTTCGGACGCCTCCCTCGGATGGGTCCGGAACCGCTGTGCAGGTACCGGCTTCTGAGGGGGTATTCAGGCCTACTCGCATCACTATTTCAAAGGCAAAGTCAAAGACTCCTGTTAAGTCTAAAGCTCCTGCTCAAGCTTCTTCTGAATCTACTCCCAGGACACAAAAGCAATTGTTAAGGATGGCTGAAGATTTGCTTTCTATGATTAGGGGTTCTCACCCCCCCCCCTGAGAAAAGGCCTTGACAGGATGTTCCTATGGATTCCTCTGACCAGGCTTCTATATCTTCTGTCTCTTCCTCTGATCAGGAATATTCTTTTCCTCCTTATGAGGATTCGGATGATGAGGACTCCTTGCCCTCTGCCTCTCCGCCTGAAGATTTTTCTTTTGGGGAAACCTTCTT
>NW_025048911.1:0-63688 GCF_019279795.1 Protopterus annectens | reverse complement strand
GGTTAAGAAATGTCAAATAAATAAAATAAATAAACTTGTAATAGCTTGACCATAGATACCTTACCTGATATCCTGAGTGACCATCTTCCTGCTTTTGCCAGTGGAATCCCTAGCCACTTCACTAGGTAACACCACTACAGATTGGTGTGTAACATAACTAGATTCAGTGCAGAGACTTTATATTAGTCTAAGGTCTTACAATAGCACATTTCTAAAAACAATATATTTAGATGAAGCAGTGCTTGAATTTAATAAGATCTTCCTTGCTATACTAATTGAACATGACCTCCTAAAAAAGAAAAGAGTTAAATTGAATCCTGTTGCCTGGTTATCACACAAAACTAAGCAAGTAATGAGACTAAGGGACAAAGCCTAGAAATTATGGCAAACTGAAAAAAAAAATCAGGAAAATTTAAAGTACTTCAGACACCTCAGAAATACAACAAAGTGTAGTATAAAACTAGATAAAAAAAAAATCTCTACTGTAGCATGCAGAAAACTCACCAAAACAATGCAAAGCTCAATTGAGCATCCATCATAAACTTACTAGTTTGCTATGAGTCAAACCCTGATCTTAATTATTGGCAAGCAAGTGCCTTAAACCTCCACATCAACTGGCTAATCTCCTTTAATTTTATTTATTTTTTCTGTGTAAATTACTGAGGATTGCAGTCTAGCAATTTCAGTCATAGAGTTTCACAGCTGTGTTGCTCAGTGTCAGTGCTGCAACAGAATAAATACTTTTGGTGCACAAGGCTGTAGATTCTCTTCCCGCCAGTAGATTGATTGCTGACACACACCATTTTTATATAACATTGGCAATTTACTCTTCAAGGGCAGCAGACACTGAATTTGTAGATGAAGCACTGAAATGTTTGCCAACGGTAACCTCTTCATTGGTTGCAGTTATAGTTAATGTGGAATTATTCAGATGACTTTTACTTCTGCAGAGATTGTGCATATTGACTGATATTGGTGTATTATAGTGATAGCAGTTTAAGTGGCCTTTTATGCTTGAAATATTCTTAAATTGGTAGTTTATTCATTATAGGTAAATATACTTTGTTTCACTGCTTACTGGAAAAATGTTAAAAATTACAAATTGAAAACACACTCTTAACAAGTGGTGCTGTATTAAACAAGGAACATAATTTAATACAATCAGAAAGGAGAAATGAAGAACACATACATTTATGCATGGTACTAAAAATGTGGTCAGGGGTCCCGTGGTTTGAAAACAGCCCAAGGGTACACAATCCACCACTGGTCAAATGCATTTTCTATGAATGTGGGTTTCAATGCAGTTTCACTGAATCTGAGTTTCAAGGACAGAGATGTTTATTGTTGATCATGCTAAGTCTGTTTTCGTTGTGAAACTGCATTGTTTTGTTTAGCAAATGGCTATCACTGTTTCTGCTATAAAATGTGAAATAAATGTTTTAAATTAAATCCAAATATCTGTAATTATTGTAGACATAAAGAAGATAGCATGCACACTGACAGGTTTGAACAGAGTTATGTTACCTGTGGAGAAATGGCCAAGTAATGGGACACTAGAATGGCTGCTGGTGGGGGGTGGGGTGCTGATCCACTACCTTGCCTAGGTCCCCATTTGACTGTGATCCGACTCTGACCCTCCCATCTCCCACAAAGGATATTAGTCCTCTGCCCCACCACTAGACATGAGAGATGTCATGTTAAAAAATACATAACTGAGAAAAAAATCAAGTACGGGGAGGGCGAGGATTTAAACCCTACACCCTAAACCTGAGTATTAACTTGCTGCACTAAGTTAATATGTTGAGAATCTCATGCATTATACAATGCCTGCAACAGTTCATGATTTAAGAGGGAGAGGGATAGGGAATGATAAACATACTTTTAACCTCATTGCACATGACATCATGACAAGAGCAAAAATTAATGATGGGGCAAAATTATAGAGGGATTTGTAGGTTCTACAAATGTAATAAGTCACTGGGATAACAACTTTTCCTTCAGATTGCATTTACTTAAGGCTATGAAGAGTGAAACTTAAGTGTTTAGTGCTAAGGAGTAACTAATCATTCATGAATTACCAGGGTAGGGATAAAGGAGACATTGTGGATGTTCTGCTAACAGGGACAGGTACAGTTACAGGGTATGTGATGCCAGTCCATGTGTGCATGTTTTTATATGTGTAGGAGACTGGCTGGGGGGGGGGCTGTGCTAACATGATGCAACTGCCACTGTTAACTACCACAGGAAAATACTAATCTGCACTTGTGGTAAGTCAGAGACATGGAAATTAACTGATAATGAGATCTTTCATCATTGAGGCTAATGTGTCTCTGAATCACAAATCTCCACATTGTGGACATAAGACCTTTCAACTGCAGCCCATAATGCAAGCAATAGTGCAGATCAGTGTGTGTGATATACCTTTAAGAAGTTTTCCAGTGAATCAGCACATGCATATAAGTAATGAGCACGTGAAAGCAAGAGTGCCATTTTGAATGAGTAGCCAGAGTGAGAGCATGCAAGTATGTAGTCAGTCAGTTAGTTTGTTTAACTTCATTGTTCCTGCCATCTGTGCTGATGTATTTGTATACATTAAACTACTTAAACGAACACCCAGGTCTCATCGTCTACTTAATGCACATAAGAAGAATGACATGGTATCAGAATGGGATCCAGAGTTATACCCATGAGGCAACCGGTTAAAATTGGAGGAATATATAGGAGTGGATCATCCCTACTGCTCAAATGACTCACAAAACAGGTCAGAAATGAATTACAGCTCCAAACTTGCTTAAATGATTTCTTTTGCTACAAATATAAAATAAAGCAGTCAGAATGCTCTAAACAAACTTCTTATTAAACAAAATGTCAGAAACTGCGACATATTGATAACAATATTCAAAATAATTACAAAAATGTTTGAAACAATATCCAAATTGCATGTTCTTCTTTCGGCTTTTCTTGGTTAGGGGTTGCCACAGCAGAACTCCAGTCTGCTAATGATTGGCAGTAACTTTTTTACAGGTGCTGAGGTGCCAGCTTGACGTCCAACCTTCAGAGAAGGCACTCCCATTCTACGCATGTCTTTCGAATGCCACACAACTGCAGGGAGGACATACAAATTCTACACAGAAGGTGCTCCAGCTGAGAGTCGAATGGGAGAACTTCTTGCTGTGAGGCAACAACGCTACCGCTGCACCACCACGGCTAATATCCAAATTGCATAATATGTACAAAAAGGGACAAATACCATTTTTTTTTGCTATGTCCCACATTTTTGTATTAACTAAAGCTATTCAAAATATCCGGTGTGCAAAGTGTTTGCAAGTTTGTGCAGTATTACTGTGCAGTTATTTCACAAAGTACAGTTATTTCAAAGAATATTGTGCAAAGTATAGCTTTTTCAAAGCATATTTCACAGAGTACCGATCATTACAAATACCTGGTGCATGTGAATGTTCGTACATAATTACAAGGGCCATTTTGCATTGTGTTTTACTATAATCTGTGGGTATGGCAGAAGGTTTTTGCAGACCAGCACCGTTTGTGTTTGATAACAATGTTGCAGAAAATTGGAGAGTGTTTGAGTAGGAATAAGATATTTTCATCCAGGTTGCTTTTTCTGACAAAGACACACATACAAAAGCATTTATTCTGCTTAATTTAGCTGGTTCAGTGGCCATTTAAAAAGAGCATTCATTTATGTATGCACCTACTGTGTTTGGGGAGGTGGAAGACTGCCATACAGTGGTACCAGCTAAAACAAGGGAAGACCCAGAGTGCTTAAAACATAAATTTAGAGAAATGTGTAGCCCCCAAACACATATTACAATGGAAAGACACATTTTACACAAGGTATCAAAAGTCTGGTGAAACTTTTGCAGTATATATAACTGACTTGAGAAACAAGGCTAAAACATGCAGATTTGGTGATTTGAGAGAAGAGTTAGTAAAAGACAGGCTTGTATGTGGCATTAATAATGACACGGAGAGCAAGATTTTGTTTTGAGACAGTGATTTGACATTGAATAAGGCCATTGAGATTTCTCAGATATACAAGCTTACAGAAAAGCACACAAGTATGCTTACAAGTAGTGAGAATAGCTGAAGAAGGCACATTGACAAATCTCATATTGATAGTATGCAGCACGTGGTTAAATGAAACAGGCCCAAGCACATGGCAGCTACTGCAGGAAACCTTGAGTCTTTCCATCAAATTCTAGAGCATGCTCAGTGAAGCATAAAGGTGAGTCAGCAAAGTCAAAACATGTGCCCCCCCTCCCCCAGCTTCATAGTCAACTGTCGTAATTGTGATGGAAATCATGAACCCAATAGAGAAATGTGCTTAGCTTTTGGTTATCAGTGTCATTTTTGCAATAAGTGGAATCATTTCAAAAGGTTTTGTAAATCAAATAAAGCACATTCTTTTATTAACAGAGGGCATTCCAAGAGGCAAGTTGATCAATTAGAAAGCTGTAACCCTACTTTTTACATTGATGTTGTGTCTGTGCTTGGTGAAACAGTTAATGCAGTAGATTTGTGGGCAAAGAATGAGGTCTTTTGTACTGTGTGGATTAATGGGAGTCCTGAAGAGCTCAAAGTAGACACTGGCTCAAAGTACAATATTTTGTCAGCCAAAACGTTTACTAGAGTAAAAGCTGCGGAACAACTTGATTTGATAAAGTGTGCAAAGCCTGTTGCTTATGGTGGTGAAGAGATTCAGACTGAAGGCTCAGTAGTACTTTCATGTTACTCTGCTGGGAACAGCTATGATTTAAAATTTTTCGTACTCAAGAGACGCGTGCAGTCATTATTTGGCCTCAGAGACAGTTTGAAAATGGGACTGCTTTCACTTAATAAAGAAGTTCATCATGTAAGCCTGCATGACAATGCTCAAATTTCACCCAAACTATTTTTTCTAAGTATGCTGATATTTTTGCAGACAAACTTGGCAAACTACCAGTTGTGTACTCCATGAAGTTAGACCCAGAGGTCAGCGCAGTTATCAGACCAGCACGGGGAGTTCCATTAGTTATGCAGAGCAGAGTCAAAGCCGAGCTAGACAAAATGGTACAGCTAGGAGTAATTTGTCCAGTAGAAGAACCTACTGAATCAGTATCCTCCATGGCAGTATCTCATAAGAAAAGCTCAGGTGATATCAGAATTTGTATTGATCCAAGAGATCTGAACAAAGCATTAAAAAGACCTCATCATCCTATGTGCACAGTTGAAGAGATTGCTGACCTCTTGCCAAATGCCACTGTTTTTTCTGTCTTAGATGCAAAGAGTTCATTTTGGCAAATTTTGCATGACCAAAAATCTTCATTGTTAACCACATTTGGTACGCCATTTGGAAGACACAGATTTCTGAGAATGTCATTTGGATAAAATTCTGCCAGTGAAGTCTTTCAGCGTGTGATGGAGCAATTTTTTTCTGGTTATCCATGTGCTATTATAGTAAATTATATTCTAGTAGGAGCCAATGGAGAGGTCGGACATAACAGAAATCCCCAGAAGGTTCTGGAAAGAGCATGTGAAGTGAATCTTAAGCTGAATCCTCAGAAGTGCAAATTCAGGCTATGAGAAGTTACTTATGTTGGTCACTTGTTTACCAGTTCAGGTTTATGACCAGATCATTCAAAGTGAACAGCAATTCTCGAGATACCAGTTCCAGACAATGCTCTAGCCCTACAATGTTTTCTTGCATGGTCAACTATCTAGAAAAGTTCATTCCAAATTTAAGCCAACTTTCAGCACCGCTTAGAGAGCTGACATGTAAAGATGTAATTTGGTCATGGTCAGAACAGCACCAGATTTGATGCACTGAAACAGAACACTGATAATCCAACAATTCTCAGCTACTATGATGTTCACAAACCAATTACTCTTTCCTGTGATGCTTCTAAGTTTGGTCTAGGTGCAGTCATTCTTCAAGAGGGTAGACCAGTAGCCTATGCATCGAGAACCCTTACCCAGACCAAGATGCAGTATGCCAAGATTGAGAATGAGATTTTGGGTTGGGAGAGTGGCCTATTGGTTAAGGTGTTTGCCTTACAAACACAAGGTGTAGGGTTTGAGTCCCACAAGGGATAATTGGCTAGGCTTAAAATGGCTTGCAAGGGCAGTTAGCTTAGTACTAACCTATGAATCTATGGTAATTGTGTTTGCATGTTCGAAGTTCCATGATTATATTTATGCTAGAACTATCCAGATCAAAACTGATCACCAACCAATTCTTACTATTTTGAAAAAGCCTATGTATACAGCTCCAGCTACACTGCAAAGTATGATGCTCAAATTGCAGAAGTACAATTTCAATCTTGTTTACACAAAAGGCAAACTTCTTTATCTTGCTGATACCTTATCCAGATTGCCCAGAAAAAAACACAGAACAGCATAACAGTGAACAACTTGATTTTGAAGTCATGGAAGTGAGAAACTTTTCTTCCACACATCTTGATGAGCTCAGAACTCACACAGCTACAGATCTAATTCTTCAGAAGCTCAACCACTTTATCAGTCAAGGATGGCCTTTAAAGCAATCTTGTTTACCAGTAGAAGTGCAGCCTTATTTTCCATACAGAATTGAGACTTTTGTCAGACAATGGTATCATCATGAAAGGTCCTAAAGTGATTGCTCCAAAATCCTTGCAACAAGAATATATTAAGATCATGCTTCATGGCCACCTAGGAACTGATTCTACCAAAAGAAGGGTGAGAGGTCTAGTATTTTGGCCTTCTATGTCAAGAGATATTGAAAAAGTACTTTCATCTTGTTCAGTATGTAATAGTACAAAGCTGCATAAACAGAAAGAACCACTTCATTTAAGCCAGATTCCTGAACTACCTTGGTCGACAGTAGCCACAGATATCTTTGAGTGGAATGGTCAACATTACTTGGTGTTAGTAGGCTCTTATTCTAATTGGCTTGAGATTGACCTACTTCCCAACCTAACTTCCAGTACTGTCATTACTAAATTGAAGCGACATTGTTCTGTCCATGGTAGTCCGCAAAGAGTTATTTTTGACAATGGTGCACAGTTTACAAGTCAACAGTTCAAGAAATTTGCAGAAACGTGGGACTTTGTCCATATTATGAGTAGCCCTGAATACCCTCAGTCAAACGGCTTGGCTGAATGTGCAGTTCAAAATGAAAAACCATTGTCAGAGAAATCCAGATGTGACAATACTGATGTTTTTTCTCAGCTTGTTAAATCTCAGAAACAGTTCTCGTGACAAACATCTTGGAAAACCTGCCCAGAGACTTATGTCAAGACAAACCAGAACACATTGCCAAACAGCGGTAATTTATTGGTTCTATGTGGTGAGAACAACAAGGCAGTGAAAGCCTAACTGCTGAAAAAATGTTTGTCCCAGAAGCTTTACTGTGATAAAACCAGAAAACTGCTCTGTTCATTGAAAATAGGGGAGATAGTGAGGATGTAGACATCAAAAGATTTTGATCGCATCAGATTTGTGAAAAGTTTGTGTCAAGAGCTGAAGTCGTACATTCTGGAATCACAAGGAGTGGAATTCAAATGAAATCAGAAACATCTGTTAACAGTATCTGAATCGGTGTTACAGCAGCTTGTCTTTGACTTCTCAGAGTGACTTGTCCAATGTTCCTGTTCATGCAAAATTTATAGAATTTTAATATGCAATCCATCAACTACATATACATGTGTGTGTTTGTATTTGTATATGTGTATCTATCTATATATACATACATATATATATATATATATATATATATATATATATATATATATATATATAAAAGTATATATGTGTTTGTGTGTGTTTTAGTATGAAGTATTAAGTGCCCCTGCACTTCTTTAAATTTTAGCAAGCTGTTTGTATCTCCAGCTCCATATTCATATTTATATAATCAATGATAAAAAAGAAACTTTTTCTTTTAAAATTCAAACATTCTCTGCTGTGTCTGAATAAAGCATTATTTTAATTTTTGTTTTTAAATCACATATGTGTGCTATATATCCTGTGAGCAAGCCTTCTTCCTGTCTTCCCGATACTAAGGCTTACAAATAGAAATACACCAACCCAAAACTTTTTGAATCAAAATGCCAGTTAGTACCAAACAACTTTTTAAATGTCACAAGTCTGCTATTTGGACAGTATCAACATACCAGCCATATTTGTATATACCGCATTTGTGGATGCCTTGTTTAAAATTGGCATATAGATATCAATTCTACCACTGTTCTCTTCTTCGATTATTTTGTTAATCAATATTTCTGAATATTCCATGTCCAAAAAATAGACTAATCAAATAATCTGATTCCTTGAAATATACTTTTTCAGTGTAGATAAACGAGTAATGTGTCTTTTTACTACATGCAGCAGTAGCGTTGTTGCCTCACAGCAAGAGGTTCTCCCATTCGATTCTCTGCTGGAGTGCGGGGAGTGCCTTCTGTGTGGAGTCTGCATGTCTTCCCCACAGTTGAGTGGGCGTTCAAAAGACATGCGTAAATGGGCGTGCCTTTGTTGAATGTTGAATGTCGAGCTGGCACCTCGGCGTTCGTGAAAATCTACTGCCAATCATTAGCGGACCGGAGTTCCGCTGTGGCGACCCCTAACCGGGAAAAGCCAAAAGACAACAACAACACTTAGAAGAAAAAAGAGTAATGCAATTAGTGTCCACAGTGTATTTTCTGTGCATAAAAGATTACGACTTGATATTCTAAGTAATGTTAACATTGAAAAAAAATTTCCTAATGCAAATCATGGAGGCATTAATTGTCAAAAAAGTACTCTGCTTTAAAGGTTTAAAACCGTTGCAGAACTGTTCAGGGATTAATCAGTTGCCAGATAAAACCATAAAGATTACCCTCTATAAAATAATATACATGTTTGATAATTGTTCTCTATTAAAAAGCAGACTCTCTCTATAGTAGTAATAGACCAGCAAATATGAGGGTCATTGCACCCCCTGCCTGGAGTTACTGTTTTGATCTATTTGACATACCTTTGCTTGAGCATAAAAAATGTTGTTGAAATCAGCTGCAACAAAGAACAAATAACATAAAATTCTTTATAAGACATGTTGCTGCAACTAGACAAAAAATGTTGACCACACCAGTGCAGCAAAGTTGAGATATACTTATGTAAACAAAAGTGATATTCATTGTTAAATGAAAAAATAAAAGCTGTCAGGCAATGGTATGAAAATAAATTCTTCAAGGAAGTACATTAAATCCTTACTGTAAGAAGGGATTCACTGTATCGGCATTTTTAAATATAGATTTTATAAATTCAGTAAACAGTTCCATTTAGAAACCACTTGTAAGACTATTGGACTAAAAGCTGGACTAGTTAAATGTTTGTGCACCCTGTGAACAAAACCAATTCCACCTAAGTTGGGTTGTTGAAATATGAAAAATTCTAGGCTTACCTCTGTCAGTATTACCTTCAGAAAACAAAATCCATCAAGTCAGTATCAATCAATCTTTCTGTAAGAAGTAATGATTTCATTATATGACACTTAACAGTAAATGTCTATGCCAAACAAATTCAGTATTGCAACACTATTATCTGATGCATTGATTTGCAGTAAGTGACATTAACAGCAATAGAATATTTACATAATTATAATATACAAACTGCCAAACACTATTGGCAAGTCTGAATTATTAATTGCTACTGTGCTGAACTTGAAAACGATCCATTGTGGCAAGTGTTCTACCCTGGTTAACACATTTAAATAAATATATAATGACATAAACTAAACCCAGATAAAATAATTCTTATAGGTGCCATATATATGCCCCCAAACTTAAAAATCTACATCTGCATATTACAAATATACTACCTTGGATGCCTTCAGATATAAAACAGGATAAAATAATGCTAGGAAACATTAACTTACCTAACCCACATATAAGTCTAAATGCCATCACATGTTAACCTCTATAACTTCAACCAGTTACAACACAGACTAGAAAAAGCAGTATGGAAAGAAAGCATAATATACTGGATATTAACTTTAATGCAACAATACCTCCCAGGCAAAAGCCCTTACACACTCCATAAGAGATTATCAGCCTATCGTTGAAGACTGATAAGAGACAATGGTAATCAAACACACCATTATGTGCCGAATTTGGTTAAAGAAAACTTTCAAAACACTTCTCTTTAAGTGTTTGCTTTTACAATGCAAATGGAATCCTATAAAATACTCAACATTGATGGAGCTGTAGATGATTTAATTGAAAACTTTTTTGTCATCAACCATTTATGCAAAAGTAAGAAAGGTACAGATCTGCAATGTGGCTAATATGAAACACCAAACAAATGATGAACCTAACGGGCCAAGCAGAGAAGCAAGTTCTACTTTACTACAGTATAGAGCCATTAAACACCTAAAAGCTTGTTACAAAAAAACAAGAAAACTGTTGTATCATACTTTAGTCTTCCCACAGAAGTGATCATAAACAGTTCTGGAACTCTCTTCATAATTTCACAAGACACAGTAAATGAGTACAAATAAATCAACTACCACACAACACAAATTTGATTGTATCATGAACTACCACTTCATGCAAGCAGGTACTTCTACCCCATTAGCTGAAACCATACACTTTTCTATTTTTCATGCTCTTTAAACCAGTCCATGTGCAATTACTGAAAGACTTTGTAAGAGACTGAAAAACATGCTCAGTTGTTCCTTACAAACTTCTGCCAGTGTACTTTCTCATTGCAACTGAAAGTTTTGCATATCCCTCACTAGTATGGATAAATAAACTAATAAAAACAAATGTGGCCAACCCATGTTACAATCACATGCAATTTTGCTTCATAAAGTTGAAATCTCTCTTTATATTTCAAAGTATAGTCCAATAGAGTTATCATCCCTCTTAAAAATTCAAGAAAATGTCTTTATAAAACAAGTCTTAGCTCACCTAACAAAACACAACTTCATAGGATCATAGGAGATTTCTAAGCTAATGGTCCTGGGACCCTTACAAGCCTAGCCAAGAGTTTTTCCCCCAAAAAGAAACCTCAGTCAGCAGCTGTCACCCCTGTCAATGAGGGACACATGTGGTACCCCTGGGACAAATGTGTGGTTTCCCATCTACTCATCAGAGTTGCGCTTGAAGAGCAATGTACTTTATTTGACGTGTATGGGGAGTCTATTCCAGAGACAAGGCAGCCTCTGGGAGACAAATCTGTCTCTCCAGCAGGTTTTATTAATGTCACACATTAGATTTAAGCCTTTCAATTGGGTAATGTGAGAGGAGTTAGACTTACATATATGGAGCATCTCTAGTAGAGCAGGGTCTGAGACTGCCTTGTAGGTGAGACACAGATCACCTCTGAGCAATCTGTATGATACCAAGTAGCCAGATACTGATAACTTACTTTTTCTTGTTGAACATCAGTTTTGCTCAAGTCATGGTAATGAATCTTCTGCGCATATTTTTCAACTCAGAAACCAAAATCATATAGTTTGTTCCTTTTTCCTAGATAAAGGCTTTCAACACCATCTCACATTAACTGCTTTTGACTAGAATAGCCAACTTGTAGATGAATATTACAGTTGTGCACTGGTTTCATAACTATCTAAGTCAGTACCTACAGTGTATCGTGGTGAAATACCTACTCAGCATAACAGATGCAGGTATTCCACAGGGATCCATTCTTGATTCATAGGTTATATAATGTTTTTATCAATGTTTTTATCAATGATATCCACAAGTTAACTGACAATACCACAAAACAGTAGAATAAGCAGATGGCTCAACTCTCCATGTTTACAGCATAAGCATTAACCTAACTACTGGATATATTGGAAAAAGGCTTCATAGCTCTTCAAATTGTTATTAGAATCCAAACTGCTTCTAAATACAATAAAATAAATAAAAATAAAATAAATCCATCGATTACTTAATTAATTCATTCATTGTCTTTAGTACTGAAGCTGCTGAGTAACAAAATGCACAGTTCAACATAACTTCACTAAACAGTACAATAATCAAACATGTAGCTTACACACAATTACTTGGAGTCATTACTGATCAATCATGGCTTCAACTACATAATGTCAAGACAGGAGAAGACACATGTTGAGAAAGATCAATGTCAAAAGATGAAGGAGGTGACAGAGGCTAAGGTGAGTAGACACTCTGCAGAAACACAGAGGAGCGGTACTTGACTGATAGGCCTGGAGTGCTGAACTCCTTGAGGGTGAGAAGAGGTGCATTTGACTAAATGACTAAGCAACAAAAAATGGCTTAAAACATTCTTTTCTCTTTCTCTTATTTGTTATATGTCCATGATAACATGATAACAGTGCTTTAAATTAAATTGTTGGTCTCCATATCTGATCATATTTCCTTTATATTCATAAAGTAATTTTTCTATGCATTAATACATATTTTATTGTGTAAAATATTTATATTTTGTTTCTTAATATACCTAAATGTATGTGGGACTTTTCTCATCAGGCAGGCCTCTGCTGAAAAGAAACTTTAAGCTCTGTCAAACTATCTCTGTTTGATAAGCTGAATAGTCAAATAAACAAGTTTAATTAGTAAATAAAAGTAGTTGGGGAGAATTTAGTAAAGCCTACATGGACTTTTTTCCACGTAGGCATAGTGGCACAATGCTTACATGAAAGTAAGCAGGTGTGAGAGCCAGTAAACAGAACTGGGCAGCGCACATGCATGCGCCTACATGGAAGTATCTGTGGCATGCAAATCACCTGATAAGCAGGTGAATTGCATGTAAATGAGGGAGGTAGAATGATGCAGGAAGCAGATAGGCAGTCCTGCAGACCCCGTGTTGACATCCGTAGTGTACATGGAAAAAGTCCATGTGCAGGATATAAAAAAAACAACAGGGGCTATAACAATGCTGGTAGATGGGCAGAAATAGCATAGCAGAGACAGATATGTGCAAAACTATCCACCATTTGTGTAAAATCATATGAAAAATAATTTAAAATAATTTTATTTTTTTAATAATGTTAGTATGTTTGCGCAGAGTACCGCAGTGTGCAAACATGCCAATATGAAAAAAAATTAAAAGTGTAAAAATAAAATTTAATAGTATGTGACAATAATGTACTATAGGACTTGGCAAGGAGTATCTACAATGGTGGAATGGTTCTGTTGCTAAGGAGGCAGTAATAAAAACTTCTCCCAAACTTGGCTTTAACTCACTATACATAGAAGTAACTTGATTAAAACAGAAGGTAAGCGCTTTCGCAGAGTAATCTCTGCTTCATCAGACCATGACAGAACACAAAGTATAGATATTATTTAAATAAAAACTCAACCAATCGCAGAAAGTTCAGCAATCATGTGATGACATTAATAAAAAACCCTCCCAATCAATAAAAGCAGCCTACCATTTGTTTAAGACAGCAATAAAAATAATATTCCCATAATCAAATATAAAGATTTGTTAAATTTATTCCAAACACAGTAATGCATCATAAAAACATAGAGCAGTCTCTATATGTTGCTTCAAACCTGACCATAAACATAGATAAATGCATTAAATTTAGAAGCAGAAAGAATATCAAGAACTTGCTTGAATGTACAGGTGTAACAAAAATAAAAAAACTAATAAATGTTGCTAAAAGCAACATTACAAATATTAAGACCTATTAAAACTAGATATGTGAAAGAGCTTACCTTCAGTTTTAATAAAGTTACTTCTATATATATATATATATATATATATATATATATATATATATATATATATATATATATTGATTTAAAGCTGTGTTTCGGAGGCGTTTTTGTTACTGTTTTGGATTTGACTGCTGTGTTTACTCCAACCTTAACTGAGTGGTCTACTTTTTCTTTAATTGATAAGGAGGTAGTGACTGGAACCATGTTGTTTCCAGATTGTCTGCATGGATCCCTATACAAATGAGCTGTGGTTACTGAATTGCACAAATGGGTATCCATGTCCACAGATCCCATCCGGGTAGGCACAGCACCATGCTGGTGTCCAGAGAAGAGGTAGCTGACATCAAAGGGGGTTGTGTCTGAGGACTTATAAGCTCATTGGAACTCAGTGACACCTGTTTGTGCAGTGCAGTGCCCTGCTGAGCATGGGGCTGTGTACTCTGACTGCTAAGCTTTGTTTACCTTCGGGGTGCATGTTTCATTGGGTTTGAGCATGTTTGCGCAGCGTGCCACAGTGCTGAGCATAACCTTTCATGGGGGTGTGTACACTGAGTGCTGAGCACTGTTTACCTTCACAGTGCGTGTTTGGAAGTGCTCTGCTGAGCGAGGAAGGCTGTTCAAAAAAAATTGGCTGAGAAAGACAATGATATCTTAATTACTGATGACCCCTGTTTTACTTAAACTAGTGCCATTAACAGTCCTCAGTGATGTTCTTAGCAGGTGGAATGCATCATAGGTAGCTAATCCCACATTCTGCACCTACAGCAAAACACTATAAAGGTTGCATGCACCCTACAATCTGATTTCACCCCTATAATGTGCCCCAGTGGAGTACAGACTTGGGAGTTTAACTGAAAGAATGCTAGGGGCTGCTGCAAGTCTGCTACATATGTATGTGCTAGATCAGTGATGGCAAACGTATGACATGGGTGTCAAAGGTGACACATGCCATGACATTTTGGGTGACACATCAGCGATCACCAACACCCAAGTTATCAAAGACACTGCTTTTGCATTCGTTGCTCATGTGAAGTGCACTGAATTATTTTGTGCCAGGAGCTTTTGACACACCAAACCCAAAAGATTAGCCATCACTTTGCTAGATGCTGAGGTCAGTGCTGCTGCTGACTACAGGCCTAGACTGAGAAAGAGAAAAGTGTTTAGGCCTAGAGTAACTTACCAGGACATACATAAGCTGGAGATTGTAGAGCACTGCAGGGTGGACAGGGACATACTACAAGAACTCACTGAGCTCTGCCGACCCCAACTCAGACCCAGAGCCAACAAAGGGGAATCCATCCCAGTGGAAAAAAGGTATGTGTGGCTCTTAGGATACTAGCTACAGGTACTTTCCAAAGACCAATTGGGAACAAGATGGGGGTCTCACAGGCATCAGCATCCATAGCACTCCACCAATTCCTGGATTTCATGCTACCACATGCCAGTGAGTACATTTATTTTCCCCTCACCCCTGAGGTGAGGGCCAGCAGTGTGCAACACTTCCACCATGTAGCACACTACTCTGAGGTACTGGGTGCCATAGATTGCACTCTTGTACACATCAGGGCACCACCCAGTGAGTTGGGTAGAATCTATATCAACCCCAAGGGGTATCACTCCATCAACTGCCATGTTGTGTGCAATGCCCAGGGCATTATCATGAATGTGTGTGCTGGCAGCCCTGGCCATTATGACTCCCATATCTGGCATGCATCACAGCTGTACCAGATGTTTGCTATGGAGGGCATCCCACATGGCCATTTACTGGGGGATGCTGGATACTCACTGGAACCATGGATGATGACACCCATCCAAAATGCACAGACACCCACAGAAGAATGCCATAATGAGGCACATGCACAAGCTAGGAACATCATAGGGCTTGTGTATGGGCTGCTGAAGTCACAGTTCTGCTGCCTCAATATATCTGGTGGAGCCCTGCAGTACTCTCTAGCCACATGTGCACAAATGTTCACAGTATGTGCCATGCTACACAATATGATCCTGTGGAAACAGCTGCAACAGGATCAGTAAAGAGAAGGGCTACATATCCCCCACCAGTGCCTAGGTCACAAAAGACACACCCACAGGGGGAGTCTGAGTAGGAAACCCCTGAGGTTGTCCCTGTAGGTAGACATAGGTGTGCCCAGTATGCCCTGGCCTTGGCCAAGAGACAATGCATGACACATGCACTGACAACCTAGGGCCTTAGGGACTGATAACTGACTTGTATACATATTAATAAAAATGATTCCAGCCAGCCCACACAACCTGTATTGGCTGTGTACTGCATGCATCAGACAGAGTCAGTCACAAACTACAAGTCTGTCAACTGCTGTATTCGCAAGGTAAGTCACATACCTATTCACCACTTGTAAGGGGTACTAGAATATGGTAGCATATGTATGGACCTGCCGAATGTATGCAAGGGAATATAGTGGGCTACTGGGATACTTGGGAAGATCTAATAGCCACTTGGGACAATAGGTACTCTGTCCAATAGTATGTGCTCCATAATATGCACTAGGCCACATGGCTAAAAAGTCCACAACATTATTCAAGGGAGATGGCAAACAGTGGAGTCACACGACAGTCACACAACTGTCTATACCAGCAGTGTAGTTTGGTCATCCCCCACCCCCAACACATCAGTGTACCCATACAACTGCTGTAACAGTAAATCTGAAATGATATATCAGCATACCTGCCAATTACAGGGTTGTGACATAGAATCTGGTCACATGTTCTATGTCTCATGTAACGCAGGGGTGACAATATATGTCTGTATGCTGTTGATTGTGTGATGAATGATGAATCTCTGTCTGGCAGCCTGTGTGGTCCAGTAGGCTAGGGACATTAGCATGGGTGATGGTGTTGATGTTTTGAAACTGGCAGTATCTACATTGTTTGCATGTGAGGTAGTCGTATAGTGGTGTCCCCACAGACTGTCATACCCCTCAATCTGTTACTGCATAAAAGCTGGAGAAAGCCAGAGTGAATGGAGGACAAAGGGCCAAAACTAGAGATAAACATTCAGATGCTCTGAGTCACTTAGAAGGTGGCTAGTATAAAAGCAGGTTGTATCAGTACAGAATATCTGAAGGATATAAAGTTCAACACTCAAATGTTTGTCTGTAGTTAGTAGTATTCACTAACTGCCTTATACAACATTTTACTGGAACACCACAAATGTATGAGGAACAGGCCAGACATATGGGGTGAAATGCTGGACATTATAAAACAAATTTACAGTGTGAGGTATGCAAACTGTCACTCTTTATGTGGTGTTACATCATGTACCCCTGTCACATATTAATTACAACACACAGCCGGGGAATGCAGTGGACAATGTCAGGGAAGTTCTGTACTGCAAAACAGGTGCAGCTGCCAATGTCTGTAGAACACAAAATCCCAGCCTGGAGTGCAGGTAGCTCTGGCGTGGAGTCACCTTGTAAGTACTGACAGTCCCACTGGGCATGCTCCTACACTTAGCTAACTTGAGTGCAATTCTGTTGCCTCTTTCTCAGAAAGACCTGTTATGTGGAAATACATCTGTACATACAGACAGCTACCTCTACATATCTGTCTGACCCTATTCCCCTGCCACATGCATAGTGCATCTATCAGTATGTATCCCATATACATAGAATATTGATATATATATATATATATATATATATATATATATATATATATATATATATATATAGAGAGAGAGAGAGAGAGAGAGAGAGAGCTATATATATTACAATGATACATAGACTCTCAACATATATTTACAGATGTCATATACATAATGTACATACACCACAACATTTATAGACACATCCCTGTTATACACATTTATATATATATATATATATATATATATATATATATATATATATATATGTGTGTATATATATATATATATATATATATATATATATATATATATATATATTGAGGATGCATGGATTTCTCCACATACCCTTGAAATGCTGAGGTTATATGTACTCACACATCAAAACAGTTGCCCAAAGGAACCAAACCAAGGCCACAACAGTACATAATCTACTCCTCCACAGACCCCGTGCCTGTAGAACGTTACCTTGTAGACAGACACAGGTGAGCAGGTGTTGTACTGTACAATGGTTCAACGCATGCCTTGGACAGGCCATATTGTTCCTGGCCACATGTTTGCCTATCTAACTGCAACCAGCCACATATGGCCATACTGCTAACTGCACACACATAGCAGGGATAGTGACAGGTACCCCACTCCTAGGACACAAGATAGAATAACAATATCAAGCAATATCACTCTGCAGGCCACACATGTTGTCTATCACAAGACTAATTTGCATACTCCACAAGTACTGTGCCTGCAATCACGTGTATAACAGATGTAACCCATGGTGCATGCAATAAGTATTGCGAGCTATAGTGTGCAATTGTAGATAGGTAGGGGCTCTAATCTTACATCATTCAGCTCTGTGTGTATGTAAATGTATCCCCATGAAGCACTATGGACAAGCCCATATGGGCTACCTCTGTGCAGTGGTTATGCATTTTATGGCCCTGTGACTAGCTGCTGGCCTGTATATTGCCCTCCTCTACAAGACCTGCTAATGTCATCCACCTCAAAAGCACTAGCTGATAATCTAATATCAAATAAACTCTGTGGTGCATGCAGTAAGTACTGCAAGCTATACTGTGTAATTGTAGATAGATAGGGGTTCTAATCTCCCATCAGCCAACTCTGTGTGTGAGTGTAAATATATCTCCATGTTGCACTATGGACAAGCCTGTATGGGCTAACTCTGTGCAATAGTTATGCATTGTATGACCCTGTGACTAGACGCTGGCCTCTATATTGCCCTCTTCTACAAGGCCTGCTGATGTCATCTACCTCAAGAGGTCTGACTGCCAGTCTTTGTGTGTGCATGTACACAGTCAAGCCCAGTGCTAGCCCTGCACATTTGTATGTTGAACAGCTGTGGACCATACATGATAGAGTGGACAGTTCACCATCTCTGTCCATGAACATGGGAAATGTTTCTGCCATGAGTAGCACTGGCACCACCATGCCCAAGGTCAGATGCAGTGCTAGAACCTGACAGTGACTGCAAAATGCTGGAGCTGTTTCCCCCATGGGACCACCCAGGACCACATGCCCATAACCTGCCACATCTTGGTGTGGACATAAGACTTCCCTGTGTAGCACTGGAGGTACTGCCACTACAAGAGCGTGACTGTGCATGGCAACCTGGACTCTCAGCTGATGGTGTTGCTGACCTATGTCCATCTCCAACTACATGTTTCAGCACAGATAATGTGTGGTCCAAGACAGACACTGTCTCAGCCCACCATCTGTCCACTGCATCAATGAACTGATCCAGGGAATCCCCAATGCAATGAAGGCAGTCGTGGATGTCAGACTGTGCTGCATCCAGACTGTGCTGCATCCATAACCCTAAGCATCAGTCTGGTGTTGCATTCAGAACATTCCTGTGCCTCCATGATGGCCCAAAACATGTGCTGCGTGACCCCTGATGTGACACCTGTGACAGGTGATGGATGGACATCAGTCCTCCTATGGGGACCCCTGTCAATCTGCAGGTGTGAGACCTTGACAGCCCTCTGGCTATGGCCAGTGTCTATACTCACTGACACCACAGTTTTCACATTGTCCTGCTCAATGTTACCACCCTCTGACTGTCCAATATCTGTGGCCTCTGAGGACTGGGTATGTGTGGGCATACTGACTGTGTGCGGTGATAATGGGGCAGAAGAGGGATGTCAACTTCTGGGACATATTCAGCACCCAACATCCCCACCTGTGCCTCACTATTGCCACCATCATCATCAGAATCCAATGAGACACTAACATCAGATTGTGAGGGAGACATACTCCATCCCCCCAATCACCTGTGAAAGCCAAGACAAAAGCAGTACATTACTACCTGCACTTTTATGTATGGTAATCCACACACACTCATATAAATGAAGATCCACAACTGCATTACCAGTCACACATCTCATCTCCACTCCCATGCACTGCAGACAACTTTACACCAACATACGCAGACAAGTCTAGCCCTTTATAACATGCACGTCAGCCACATCCAGGTAAAGTTGCCAATACAACCTGCCTGTAAGGTATGAAATATGACACTAAATGTGAGAGACCTACAAATAAAACCCAGTGCAGCTATCTTGAGAATGATATGCTGGTACTAGTGTCACTGCCTCGTGTGTAGCATCTCCCTTTTGTGTTTGAACAGGCATCTTTGAGTAATTGCCTCATGTATACCAGGCTGTATAGCCACTCATCACTTTAAGTGCAGATGTGTCGATGGTCATTCAAATACACACCTGTGACAAACCAGTCTATGAACTGTAGTTATCTGTTCCAGAATGGAGCATACAAATATTCTACTCTGACTAAACACAACATTTGTACATATGGCAATATGGTAGACCTTAACTTTTATAGGGTATATATGATCTGTAAAAAACTTTATCACACTTACCAGGTACAGGACCATGGACTTGGACCACTCTGGATGGACCAATGAAAAGGTGAGGGAGAGGTATTGTCAACACCAGCAAATGTTGCAGCACTACAAGGTGATATGTACATATATCCACATGTACAGTACCTACTGTGATACTGGCTGTATTGCTGACATTCGGAGTATGTGTGTACAACTGTGTGTAAAGCCTAATTCCCCTTCCAATGCAGATAGACCTAACAACCTTAGTACAGGTATGTACAGCCTGCCACAATGACTGATACAGTATTACACTGGTGAACACAGTACACTTACCTGGATGCTCATCTGCTGTGGACATTATGGCACCAACCTCCATGATGTATGGTGTGATAGATGCCTGAGAGCTGCCATGTGTTCCTAGATTCACCAGGAATTCCTCTGTGGCTGTGAGTGGATGTTCTGCCACAGGATCTCTATTAGTGGTGGCACAATCCCTGGCAACATCAGCTGCCCTTCGTCGTGTGGCACTCAGCATGTCTGTGGCCTGCTGTTGGATCTGCTCACAGGCCCTGTCCTTTCAGCCAATCTGATTGACATCCCCCACAAAATCTGCTCACAGTGATGCCCACTGCTCTTGATTATGCCTCCCCCTTGACAACAAGATCTGATGGTGCTGTCTCAGTCCATCCACTATCATGTCATTCTCCATCTATGAGAGGGGGGCATGTCTTTGGTTCCTGAAAGACAACAAAAGGGGAACACATTTTAGGACCAGATACATGGACATTCACTATGTACAGATCCAGGACACCCATAATGGCCTGCAGTATCTACTGCTCCCTCACATGTCATACCCACAGTCTGGTAACACTCTACATGTGTGGATACCACCAAAATAGTAGAAATACTGGGGAATGTCCCTGTGTGCCATGACAGATTCTGCTGCATATTTCAACACTCAGCCTGTGGTGTATCCCCTATGGGCAAACTCCCACTAATATGTCATATGGCCTCTGCCAGACAATTAACAGTGTGCTATTACAACAACTGAATGGGGACAGTACAGCAACACCAGTGTGCCACAAGACAGAAAACAATGCAAACGTGCTGTAGTATCAGTTCCTGTAGGCATCATACATCTCAATTATACAGATGTTTGCAGAATGTCAGGATAGTTGCCTCATAGTTTTGGTCATTTTTGTCCTGGTTTCATGCTGTAAGAGGTTGACAGGTATGTTAGGCATAGCCATTAACCAAACAGGGACATATGTCAACAGAAACAAGGACTTAGCCAGAGTACATTAGGGACATTCAGGTACACTTTTAAAATGTTAGAACTATGTATGTGAGACAGTGACTGAATGGGGGAGTGAATTGCAATACATTGTTTGACGTTACAGCAGTGCACACCCTTACTTATTGTCACTATGTATTATGTGTAATCCATTAGCTTTCCTACAACAGCCAACCATTGTAGGTGGGATTGACAGGGACAGAGCTGAGATGTGATTAAAAATCAGGGACAGTTGAAAAGCATGCCTGTAGGTGTAGTTGAGCAGAGTATCACTGCCACATCATTACCATAGATCTAAGACAGGCTTACTATTGTAATCTCTATTTCCCATACCTCCATCCTCCCATCCACATCCTGTTATATGGAGAAATCTATTACATACCCGCTGGACTGCAATACTCCTTTTTTGAATTTTGCTTCTGGTATACATTTGGAAATCCACTCTCCATGTGAGTTAAGTCATCGATAGTATGGTAGATCTAGTTATTTCTAAGCATGAAGGTTATTGTTTTGATGAACTTATTACATCAGTCACACTAAATGAAGAAAAGGAAGTACCAATTTGTGATGATGAGAATAATAAAATAGTTCATCAATTTAATGATTTAAAGATTTATAATTACACCGATTGAATAATTAGAGATGAACATGGGTCCTTGTTTATTAAGGGTATGAAATATGTACCAACAATAGAGTTTGATGTAGTTGATACCTTAATTGAATTTAAATTATATTGTAGAAGGCTAAATTTGGCGTTATCATTCAATAACAAAAGTAACGTATCCAACAATGTTGTTAATATTAATAGGAATGTATGTAAGAAAAAAGCACTTATATACCCCCGAGTCATAAAAAAGTGTCACATTTTGAAGAATTAGTTTGTTTTAATATTCAGTGGTTCAACAAAACAACTAATAAACATTTATTGAAAGACAATTTAAATATGAAGGAGAGGCAGTGTCTGGTGGAATTATCTAGGAATAAAAATATTAGAGTCATGAAACCAGACAAAGGGGGGGGGGTATAGTACTTTATAATACAATTGATTATATAAATGAAATGCAAAAAATGTTAATGGAATCAGGTAATTATGAAATAACATATTTGAATGAAATCAATATATGTTACAAGAAAATTGATTTGGCATTAAACGAATATTTAATAGATCAATGAATAACTGAAGATATATATAATTTTATGAAAGTTGATTTTCCCATAATGGCGACCATAGTAGGTATCCCCAAGGTTCATAAGAATATTGTAAAACCTCCTTTTTGTCCCATCATATCAGGTAGTAAACCAAAAACATTCCCTATTGGAGTGGTTATAGACAGACGGATAAAACTGATCTATGACAGGATACCACATCTGGTAAAAGATTCTTGGATGTTCTTATCCCACCTCACTCCACAAATGTGGAAAGAAAAGTTAATCTACATTACCATTGATGTGGTTGACTTATTTTCATGTATACTAAGAAATCAGGGACTCGATGATTTTTCTAGTAGTTTGAGGAAATTTTCCAATATGAATTGGGACCGTGTTAATCTTATTACTGATATGATGGGAATAGTTTTAGACAACAATTTTATATTTTTTGAAGGGGAATACTGCAAACAAACTAGAGGCGTAGCGATGGGGGCCTCTTGTGTCCCCATATTTGCCAACTTGGTTATGTTGGAGTGGGAAAACAATTATTTATTTAAGTGTGGATATTACAAATATATATCCTACTATACTAGATTTCTTGATGATATGTTCATTCTATGGAATGGACCTGGCGAGATTATTAAAGATTTCATTGAATATATCAATCAGACGTGAGTTTTTAAAATTTACATACAACATCAGCAAAGAAGGGATTTCATATTTAAATACATTCATAAGGCATACTAGTGAAGGATTTCAATCTGAAATCCATCGAAAAGATACCTTTTCTAATGGATATCTGGAGTACTCTAGTAACCACCCAAAATATATATTGAAAAATATTTTCAAAGGGCAATGTATAAGGGTGGCACGTATGTCATCTAATTTTGATGTGATGGAAAAGGAATTGGAATATATCACAACAATGTTTGCTAATAGAGGGTACCCCAGATGGCTACTAGATGATGTATCTATGTATGTTCGAAATGAGTGGGGTAAAAAGTATCCCCCTATATTGGGTGTTGAAATTAACAAAATTAAGGTGAATAAAGTCAATAATGACTTTATTTTATTTTATTTTTTTTACATTTGTTAACCGGGATAGTCCGACTGGATATATGTCCATTTTCAGCAGAGGCCCGGGGAGAAAAGCTCCCAAAATAAAAAAAATCATTACATATCTCAAAAACTTCATTGCATGTCACATATCTCGAACAGCGTAATGGAATATTTGGTGAAGAAACATTTAGACAGTAATAGTATATTTACAAAAGAATATCAAGACAATCCATACACATAACATCTATACAAAATCTAGAGAAAGAATTAGCCAGGCTTGATACAGTAGCAAGTCCAATTTGACCCCAGGTGTAGTTTGAGTTTAGCTTTGAACTGACCTAGAGAAGAGAGTGAGGTAATCTCAGGAGGTAGTAGGTTCCATTTTCTGCCTGCAGAGTTAGTAAAGAGAGAGTCACCGGCTAAGTTATTAGATTTACAAGTCTGGATAAGGAGTCTACTGGAAGAGCATGATGATCTAGGGTTGTTATAAATAGTAACCAGGTTTTTGAGTGCAGGGGTGTTTTCAGGATTGTATAAAATTTTGTGTGTCATAACTAGTTGGTTATACAGTATTAGACTAGGTAGTTGGAGCCATCCAAGCCGAGATAGGTTAATGCAGTGATGTGTCCTGAAAGGAAATCCAGTAGCAAACCTGGCGATGTGATTGTAACAGATTGTGATTTTATTCAGGACAGTCTTACTAGTATTGTGGAGAAGAGGGGATGCGTACAGGAGAGTAGAGAGAAGATAAGATCAAGCAATGGCAACTTTAGCTGGGGGAGTCAGAAAGCTTTTTATTCTATACAATGAACCTAGTTTTTTATTGATGGTTTTGATCAATTGATTGACATGTAGGTCAAATTTTAAATTATTATTGATGGTGACACCTAGTAGTTTTGTGGAATGGTCTGGCAAAATTATTGTGCCATCTTTTGCTTTGATTGTAAAGTTAATGCCGCTAGACCTTTGTGTTGGAAGGAATAACAGCATTTTAGTCTTTTTGGGATTCAGTATCAGGCAACGATTTGAGAGCCAGTTTAATATTGTGTTAAAGGTAGACTGGGTAGTTAACTGTAACTCTGTAGGAGATGTTCCTGAGCAAATTAATGTGGAATCATCTGCATATTGGATACAGCTGACTTTAGGAATGACAGTGTTCAAGTCATTGATGAAGATAGAGAATAACAATGGGCTTAATATAGATCCTTGTGGTACACCCAGGGTGTTAGGTAGCAGGGTGGAGAGTTTGGTCTGGCATAGCACGGCCTGTTTTCTACCACTTAGGTATGAATTAAACCATTGTAGGGCTTTAGGATCTAGACAAAGTGATTGTAGGGTATTGATTAATAGTTGGTGATCCACCATATCGAATGCTTTGGACAGATCCAGAAAAAGAGCTGAGGAAATAAGGTTATTATTGCGGTGGAGATTTATGGTGTTGGAGAAGACAAGTAGGGCTGAAGTAGTGCTATGGTGAGGTCTGAAGCCATGCTGGGTATCTGCCATTAGGTGGTTGTTAATTAGGTGTTGCATAAACTGTTTTTGAATACATTTTTCCATAATCTTTGCTAGAGGAGAGAGTATAGCAATAGGCCTGTAATTGAAGAGTTCTGTAGAACTGCCTCCTTTATGAAGAGGGATTACGTAGGATATTTTCCAGATATCAGGAATATTTGCTTCTGTTAGAGTGCGATTGATAAGTAGTGACACTGGGTAGGCAATGGCGTCGGCTGATATTTGCAGGTATTCAGCTGGAAGTTGGTCAGCTGAGAGAGTTGTGGGTTTTAGTTTTCTGATTAAGGTGCGGATAAATGATGTAGCAATGGGTTGGAAGCTAAAAGAAGGTTTATTTATAAGGGTAGAGCTACCTGGACTATGGGAACAAAGTATGTGTTTTAATGTATACACCATGTGTTAATGAAATTAAAAATATTATCACAAGACACTGGAATTCACTTATAGTAGATGACGAAGTAAAAAATATTGTGGGTTTAAGACCTAATTCTGTATACAAGATGGGTATGAATATTAAACAATATCTGCAACACAGTAGTAGAGACCGAGAAATTATCAATAAAAAAGGAGCAACTAGGAGATGTATTTCATGTAATCAGTGCTCAGTAATTAATGAAAGTGAGGGATGTAGATTGGAAGATATAAACAAGATGTATATAAAATTCAAGAGGGGTAATTGTAACATGAAAAATATAATTTATTTTGCAAAATGTATATTATGTTCTGCTTTATATATATAGGTAAGACTGAGAGACAGTTCCGTAAGCATATATATGATCATTTATATAAAATAAAGACTAAAGATATAAAGAACGCACTTTATAGGCATATAAACAAACATGATGACAGACATAATTTTAGGTTTGTCATTATTGATCAGGTACATTTTTCTGCCAGGGGAGGAAATTTTAAAGCTATTTTAAGTAAAAGGGAGACTGTCTGGCAAATAAAAACGGATGCATCCAGGGAACCAGGGCTAAACGAATATATATCAATAAAGCCTCTTTTTATATTGCAATAATTATGCTTAAATATTATATCTTCATAGCCATACTCATGCTTGTTTTGTGTTATTAAGTTTTACTCATATAATAAGTGGTTTCATTGTACTGTGTGTTTTGAGATATGATACATGCAAATTACGCATTTATTCTGTAGGCACTGACTAGGGTAGTATATACTTGTAGGTTTTAGTGTAGTATAAGGTGTTCAAATATTTAATTTCAATAAATTTATAATATGTATGGAGTTATTTATTAATTCATTTATTAATTAATTATTTGTTTTTCATGTATTAAGAACTGGATATGCAAATTATTTATATTTTAGGTATGGACTAGTGCAATACATTATAATAAAATAATAGTGTTTAGTACTAGGTGATTATATATGGATAGGAAATATGTTTTTTTTTAAATTATATTAATACAGTGTACATTTTACAAAGAATTCAAATAGTCATAATATGTACCAAGATTTTTATTTGTGTTATAGACAATGAATTGAGTGATCGTAGCTGACATTGATGAGAATCTGTAAAAATTTTCGAATTATATGAATGACTATATGAAATTAGTCACTAGCACTTTAAATTTGTGTAGCGCTTATTTGGCGCCGAAAAGGTTTTAAAAGAGTGTTTGGTTACAAAGTTTAATGGTTCTGATGAAGTCTGCATTTTGCACAGATGAAAGTGCTTAACCAAGTTGTTTTTATTGAGATGTTTTATTATTAAAGTTTTTAACCAGTCCGAGCCGTGTTCTTTCCGCTGTTAACTATAAACCTAGCTGACGGTGGGTTGCCCTCTATATACCGTAATTCTGGTGTAGTTGAGCTGCAGTGGTTCGAGTGAGTTAAGTCTCATACAAAGCTGTTCCTCATAAGCAGCTGCTTGCCTTTTTAAGGTACTGATCATTAGCAGGTAATTGCCTCTGCACCAGTCTGTGGCTTACAATTGCTAATTGCAGCCAAAACAGTTAAATTGCACTATCATTGGCCAATGACATGCCACCACAGTGCAATATATAAGGCCTTCGTGTAGACCTAGGTCCCTTTCTTAATTGTTAAGATGGACATCAATGAGGTGTGGAGAGTACAGCATTGCAGAGGGTAGGTACCATAACTGTCAATTGTAAAGATTTATGGAGTATATCCACAGTTTTGTCCCATATGTGTGGTCAGTGTCCCATGACATAGTGGTCATCTGGCAGTTCACTGGCAAACATTGTGGATTGAGGTCAGTAAGGAAAGAGACACACTTGTGTTTCAGACTTCATACCCATCAGAATATGCAAGCTAATGCAACAGCTGTTATTCTATCAACCTACTCTCTTTGTAGGGGCAAACCATTACATGTCCCTATCCGTGGGCCTCAGCCCCCCCATTACACATGGCTGTGTCCAGATCCCTTGTTCTTGGGGGTTGGGAGGTATGGTAGGTCTGTATTGGCTACCTTTACATACAGCTGTGTATGCTACAGGCTGCAGCTGTTGTTGCAGCCTAGTGCACATAGGGGGAGTGTGGACACTTTTTGAGGATAGCAATCTGTATGTGTAACTGTGGCAGCTGTGGCAGCCCTGTCATTATGACAAAGCCAGGGTAAGGGTAACATGTACAGTCCAATCAAGGCATGTGATTAAGGTACATCTGTTATGCACTGGTGCCAATAATAGATTAGCAGGCAACATATAGTTAGGCTATATGGATACGTGTAGTGTGTCCCTACCTCCAGGCCTCTGAGTTACAAAAGTGGGTGGCAGTTCATTAACTAGCAGTAACCTCTGTGGATTAGGATTGCATGACTCAGTCATTACTTGCTGTCTTCACAATAATGTAATTGGACTGCTAGAGAAAACTGGATTTGTACCCAGGACTATGTGTGCCAAAATGTACTGCATACAAGGCATTTAGCAGGCTGTGCCACTGAGTGACTGCAAAAGCATTTGTATTTGTAAGATATATGTGCATATATACAGGCTTTGAGAAACATTTCCACATCCATGAGTATGTGCATGGCTTTATATGTCTGTATTTCTGCACCAGGGTTCCAGTTATACATGCACTTGCCCATTGATGACTTAGCAGGTGTCTTTCCACAAGCTGCTGATACAAAAACACATATACCTGCTATCACAGGCCTCACTTGCATCCATTAGTATATCTGTGGCTGTCTACTGGTGTATTATTGCACCAGAGTCCAAGGTACACTCCCATTTTTCCCATTAGTTTTTATTTCATTTACATGCCTAATGACTGTAAGTGGCAGGCAGTATGTTTTGCTGGAAACACCTGTTTCACGTCAGATCTGTGTGGTGTGGGGGGCTAATGCACTGAGCTGTAGGTGAGAGTGGCCTTGGTGTGAAACTTGGCAGAGATGTTCATTTTTTACATGTATTTAACAATGTAATAAAGAGCTTGAATCATTAAAGCTCAGCTGGGCAGCCACAGTGGTGCTGTGGTTAACCTTGCTGCCTTACAGCAAGAGGTTCCCTGGTTTGATTCTCATCTGTGGTACCTTCTGTGTGGAGTCTGCATGTCCTCCCTGTGGCCACGCGGGTTTCCTCTGGGTGCTCCAGTTTCCTCCCACAACCCAAAGACATGCTGTAGGTGGATTGGACACTCCGAATTGACCCTAGGTGTGAGTGAGGGTGTGCATGTGTGTGTCTTCTGTGGAAGGTTGGGAGCTGGGCTGGCAACTCAACACCGTAAAACTCCACTGCCAATCATTCTGTGGACTGTTGTTTTGCTGTGGTGGCTACTAAATGGGAAAACCCAAAAGAAGAAGAATCATTAAAGCTAATTTAATCTTAGCTAAGCAAAGTGCACCATTTCACTTAGCTCTGCGCAAACCCGTGCAAAAAAATATAAAGAAAAGAAAAAGGGGTGATAGGAAAGTGGTGCAATGGGGGCAAGCAGGGGGAAAACCATAGTGAAAGGCAGTTAGGGATGTGCAGGAAGGGTGTAGGAAAGACCCATAGATATCCATATCTTGTACAGCAACAGCTGTGCATTTTGACAGATTTTGTAAATGAATTTGGACTTTCAAACCCAAGATAGAGGGGTAAGGACAACATAACTGTGTTATCAAGCCAATTAGACCAGATTAGTGGTGTCCAGTGAACACGTGTGTGACACGGAGAGCTATGTATAGGGCAATATCTTTCTTGGGACAGGTGCACATTTTTTAAGGTGAGAGTGGAATGTAGGGGAAGGGACATAGGTACATGTAGGGAGGTAAGTTGGGTAGGAAAGGATGCATTTGCAGACAGACAAGACAGACAAGATATCAGACAGCGGTAGTGTGTGACACATGAGGGGGGTAAACACCTTGGATGGGGAGTGTATTGTGGAACCAAGTCACACGTGCCTGTGGACAGCAACAGCATGACTCACATCCCCACCCTTGGGACAGTCAACACTGCTCCATCAGTGCCCCAGGGAGGCTGTGCTGGAGGCTGAGTGCCAAGGTGAGCCTGCCCCACCATGTCAACTAACGTGCTTTTAATCTGGTGCAGGCAGCATTAATAGCTCCAGTGGATAATCCTACACACCAAGCCAGCAGTTGATCCTGGGTGACTGCAGCCCATCTACCAGTGCTCTCAGGGGGAGGCCAGACCCTGTCCCCTGAGGCAGTTCCACTCAATGCCGCAGGTGGTACAGGAGCAGTAGAGGGGGCACCACTGGCCTGGGTCCCAGATGTGCTAGGACCTATTACCACAGTTAGTTGAAGCAAGGTAGGCAGATCACCAGGAACATGCCTACCCTGACGTACTGTGGTAATTGAGATATAACAATAAGTATAGGCTAGTTATTAACAAAACTTTGTTAGTAATAGCATGGCAGAACATTGGAAATACTGCAATTACATATCAATTCAAATTATGTGAAATGCAACAATAAATAACAGAACAGTCAGTATAACAGCATGCTAGTAGCAGTTTCAGCATAAGGCCAACAAAATAGGTAATTTGACAAGATATGTTAATATGCATCCATTATAATACATAACAATAATAACACTGCCCCAAGAAACAGTTAGTGTAACAACATATGTTAATAGTAAACCATAACCAATGAATAATGGTAATAAATAAATGAAGATAAGGGGTGGGGAGAGAGAGAGAGAAAATCAGTCTGTTAGTAGCACTGCAGCTTACTTACTTGACAACAGTACTACTATCTACTCTATGGGTATGTATTTTCTTTATGTATACAGTGAGTACAAGTCTCCTGTAGCTGATGTAGCATGTACACACCTCTCAAACTATATGCATGGGACACTATCGGCCAAATGGTCACAACTGCCGGTACACACCTACACAGAACACTTGCTCATCAGGTAGACCTATATAACTACCAAGGTGTTCTGTTGGCTGAAATGGTGATACTTTGCAATCTAGGTACTCATTGCCATGATATTCCTGTAACAGGCGGATTATGCACTATTAATTATATAACATGAAATTGTGACACTTGAGAGATGTGTATTTGTACAGTACAGACACTAAACAGCAATCATGCCTTGGTTGGCAGGCATGTGTCTCCAAGAAATAATGAGTGTATCACCATAGAGTTAAAATACAAATGTTAAAACTTGTATAAAATGAACAAACCAGCAACTCAGGTAATGGACAAGCGCTTTCGGCATAAAGCCTTCTTCAGATCCTCAACTCTGAAAAAAAGCAACTTTTAACAGACACTCCAGGAAATCTAAACACACAATTCTCTACTTATAATATGGGCTACCTCACCCATTTACCTGTAGTTCCCGTGGAAAGACAATTTGTGAGCATTGCATGACTGCTACTTTAATATTTAGTTCAACCTAGCACTTGATTTGAACCCTGGTCTGTGTGTGGCAAAATGTACTATATACAGAGCATTTAACAAACTTAGTTAGTGATTCAATATTGATTACTGACTGATTGATATTTGCCTAGAGCTTACCTAGAACCAAAATATGATCTGGCAGTACTACTACAGTGTTACATTAGACTGCAGTGACAGTAGAACAGATATGCATGACATACAAGAATAATGCAGATTGTAGGTATATATATATATATATATATATATATATATATATATCAGTCTAACAATGCTGGAGTACACACTTTATTTTAGTGGGTTGAAATATCTGTGAAGTCATTAAACAATATCAGATCATGGAGTAGGCTACCTCACCCATATACCTTGCTTACCTGATGTTTGTGGATGAAAGAGCTTTATGTGAACAATATTGGCCTAGAGGCAGCCTAGAATGGTACTATATGTGTTAAGCAATATAATTGGCAGCCATTAGATTTGCATTCTGCAGCTATTACAGTGTTATACTTGACTGCAGCAACTTACCTTACAGCCTGAATGCATACCTCTCTACTGCAGTGGTTACAACAAGACAATCCTGATGTTACACCATTTTTCTTTGTGTTATTGGTATTAATTCATGTTTTATTGCAAAACAGTTGGCATTGTTTATTTCTTGCAAAACAGCTCTAATTCGACATCTATTGCTCTACAGACTTTATTGTATATACTTTAATGCAATTACTGGTTTTGTTTCGTGTTTTTATTGCACAACAGTTGGCATTATTCATTTCTTACAAAACAGCTCTAATTCCACAATTATTGCACTACAGACTTTATTGTATATACTTTAATGCAGTTACAGGTATTGTTTCGTGTTTTATTGCACAATAGTTGGCATTATTCATTTCTTGCACAACAGCTCTAATTCCACAATTATTGCACTACAGACTTTATTGTATATACTTTAATGCAGTTACTTTTATTGTATTGCACAACAGTTTGCATTATTCATTTCTTGCAATGCATCTCTAATTCCACATTTGTTGTACCACAGACTTTATTGTATATACATTAATCCAGTTAATGCTTTACCCTTTCTTACCTATTTCACTACAGTTAGCATAATACATCCATACTCACCACACTCATGGCACAACCTGGCCAGACACCTGACGTGCAACTTAACATTGTGAATCCTCTCTTCTGCATCTGTTGGGAGGGAAGCACACCATTATGCATACTAGTTTTGCAGACATTCAGATTAGATTTTATTTTTATCGTATTTAACATTTGTTATCCAGGACAGTCCGACTAGACAGCAAGTGTCCATTTTCAGTGGAGTCATAGTAAGAAAAGCTCCATAAAAAAAAAGAAGAAAAAAACATGCAAATGACATTAACATGAAATTACAAAGTTGCAAAAATGAAATAGAGATGAGAAAAAATATGACATTGCATAGATAAAAGTCTACAGGTGGATGTTACAATAGAAAAAAAATGTGAGTTAGCAGCATTGTCTATTCATGTGTTGTATGAAAGATAACATTTTTGTACAAAATATACGGTGCGTAACTTAAAAATATTGATTTACAGCATTGTTCATTCCTGGGATGGATGAACACATAACATTTTGTACAATATTTACAGTATTTACAGTGAGCAACTTAGAGGCTGTCAGACAGGTGTTACATAGCATGAACAGTATATAATATGTTTATATAGCAACCATGACAGAGCATGCACTTGTGTTGCTCATACATATCTCTATAGTTATATGTGGCTTTATGGAGGTTTGTTGCAGCTGTATAAACGGTTGGTGTAGAGATATGATTTCAGGAGACTCTTAAAACAGGATGTACATTTTTGAAGTCTAAGGTCGGGAGGGAGGTTGTTCCAGGACTTAACAATTTCATGGGCAAAGAGAGATTCCCCAGAGTTGTTTTTGCATGAGATGATTTCAGTTAAGGGTTTGTTACTGGAACGTAGCCGTCTATTAGAATTGTAGAAGTAAAGAAGGCCAATCAGGGCAGCGTTTTTTTCTGGATAGTACAGTATTTGGTAGGCTAAGTTGAGTTGGTGATACTTTAGTAGGTTGGGGAATTTTAGCCAATTCAGGGTCTGCAGGGCATGGCAATGGTGGAAATGTGATTTGGCATTGGTGGCAAATCTAGCGATTTTGTTATAGCAGGTGGAAAGTTTATTCAAGTCAGTTTTATTTAGGTTTATTAGTGTGGGAGAAGGGTATAGTAGTGTAGATAGGAGGTGAGTTCCGGCTATGGCAATATGAGATTCGGAGGTTATATACCTTTTGCATCTGTAGAGGGAGCCTTATTTTTTGTGAACTTTAGAGATGGTTGTTATTTGTTTAATAAATTTGAACTGTTTATCAATTTGAATTCCTAGGAGTTTTGCCTCTGAGACAGGGGTGATTTGGGTCTTTTTGATGGATAATAAGGAAAAGGAGAGGTCATTGGACTTGTTTGGATGGAACAGCATGAGTTGGGCTTTTTGGAGGTTTAATATCAGTTGTGAGTCATTGAGCCAATTCTCAGTTTCAGTGAAGGCTAATTGGGCTTTTTGTTGTAGAATTTGGATGTTGGGTGCAGAGCATATGAGAGTTGTGTCATCAGCGTATTGGACTATATCGACTTTTGCAGTAGCTAAGTGGAGTTGGTTGGTGAAAATATTAAAAAGAAGTGGGGTGAAAATTGAACCTTTGGGTATGCCTAGGGTGAATGGGAGTGAGGGCGATAGGGAGTTGACCCATTTGACAGACTGGTGGCAGTTTTATAGGTAGCTCTTAAACCAGAGCAGAGTGGGGATGTTAAAGTTGAGGTCAGAGAGGCAGGTTTGAAGTTTCTTGTGAGATACCATGTCAAATGCTTTGGATAAGTCAAGGAAGGTAGCTAAGACTAGTTTACCTTGGATTCTGTAGGTGTTTATAGTGTTGGTGAATCTGACTAGGGCAGTGGAAGTACTGTGGGATGGGCAAAAGCCATGTTGGGTTGAGGAGAGAAGGTTATTGGAGAGGTGGTGGGAGAGGAGTTGGTGATGGATGCACCTTTCTAGAATCTTTGAGAGGGGTGAAAAAGTTCCTACTGGGCGATAGAGAGGTCGGTAGAGGGGCTGCCTTTGTGTAAACGAATAATGAATGAGGTTTTCCACAAGGTTGGCATGGTGTTTTCGGTAATGGACCTGTTAATTAGTAATGAAATAGGGTAAGCTATGACTGTGGATGCAAGTTGGAGGTATTCTGTAGGGAGGTTGTTTGTGGCAAGGGTGGTACGTTTGAGTTTAGTTAAGAATTTTTGTATAGTGGATGTTTGTACTGGCTTAAGTGAGAAGGGGATGATGTTTTGTTGGGTCTTAGGGGGTGGAGGATTGTTGGTGGGAGTAGAATCATTTATGGGTTGAGTATGGAGGAGGTGAAATAGTTGTTAAAGCTGCAGGCTATGTCTAAATCTGTGCCGGTTGTTTTGGGGGGTGGTGTGGTGGATTTGCAGGGCTGAAGGATACTATTTACTGTTGCCCAGCATTTCTGAGGGTTAGTATTACATTTATTTTGTTGGGATATGTAGTAATTTTGCTTATCCATCTTTACCTGTTTTGTAGCCTTATTCCGAAGTTCAAGAAAGGCTTGCCTAGTTGTGTTTGTTTTGTGATGGTGCCAGATTTTCCAGTCTTTGTCCCTGTTTAGGAGTAAGGTTCTTGTGTTTTTTTGGAGTCAGGGGGTGGGGTTACTGTGAACACTAATTATGTTTATGGGGCTAAGTGGTTGAGGATGTTTAGAAATGTGGAGATGAAGTAATCAACTGCTCTGTCTAGTGAAAGGGTTTTGATGGGAGACCAATCACAATATTTTAAGGCTCTCAGGAAGTCCTCTTTGGGGAAGTTTTTATGGGAGTGTGTTTGTAGAAGGGAGGGGGAGTTTTTGTATTTCAGCTTATGTCTAAGGATAGAGGTGGGGTTGTGGTACCTGAAAGCATTGGCCAGGGTGCCACATTGGTGGGTAGTATTGGGTTGGATGGTGAAGATCCAGTCTAATATGGATTCCCTTTTAGTGGCCTTGTCTATACATGTGAGGGACTGAATGAGTTGGGTGAAGTTATATAGATTGATATGGCAGGTGGGAGTGGGAGAGTGGATACAGCTCCAGTCAATGTTAACATCAACTAATATGATGGTTTCCTGGGGAAAGGAGTGGGAGGCCCAGTGGAGTGTAGATTCTAGTATGGATAGGTTCTTGCCTGGGGGTATATAACTGCCTATTAAGTTAAGATGTTTGTGTTGGTTTAAGGAGAGTTTTGCGAATAAGATTTCAGCATTTTTGAAGTCCTGGGTATCTTTATGTAAGAATTTAACGTTTAAGTTAATTTTGTGAAGTAGGCCTATTCCACCACCTCTTTTATGACATGAAAATATTATAACCAGGTGGGGTTATGGAATTACCCCCGATATGTGGTTTAAGCCAAGTTTCAGTAATGATTATGATGTCAGGATTATATAAAGAGATGGTGGAATGAAGCTCTTCTATTTTGTTCATTATACTGTGGATATTTAAGTTTAGAATTAGTAAGTCATTGGGGTTTTGTTTGAATGGAATTTAGGAATTATTGTCATTATTGGTGGGGGTTCCAGGACCTGGGTTAGGGTCAATATCACCACCTAGTAATAGGTGGGTAGTTATGGATGTTATAGTTCTGATATACTGTACTATTAGGGAGTGGTATTGGAAATTTGGGTGTTTTTTGGATGGAGTGGGAAAATACTTGGGGGTGTAAGATGGATGGGAGTTTGGTAGTCAGCTGTTGGGAGTATGTCTGTAGGACTAGGGGGGTTGATACTGTTGTGGTGTAGGGAGGGGGATTTGAGGTTGCTATAGTGGGTGGTTGGAAGATGGTAAGTGGTGCTGATGGTGGCTATGGTGAGACATGTGAGTAGGGAGGCTAGTAACAGAAGAGTAGTAAGTTGATGGGGTGGAGAAAGAGAGGCATATAGGAGTAGTAATGGGTAGAGGAGTGAAGTTATTATATTAGAAAAGGTGGGTAGAGGAGGGAAGTTATTGTATTAGAAGGGGGTGTAATTTGGATGGGAGGGGAGCTGGTTGATGAAAGTGTTGGAGTAGGAGGGGCAAGGGCAGAATGGGGGAGTGTGTGGGAGGTGTTAGCTATTTGGGACTGGGACATTCATTGGATAGTAGGTAATGGATAGATAGGTATGATTGGCCGGCGGGTGTGGCACAGAGGGTCAGCTGATTAGGAGAATGGATAAATCTTGAAGTAGTGGGGGTGGGAAATGGGGGCAGGGTAGGGGAGCAGAGTTAGCCTGAGCGGAGTAAAGATGAATGGGCTGGGGCTACACCAGGAACACAGAATTGGATCCAAAACACAATCAATGAAGTATTAGTATTTGGACTGGTAAGTGAGTCTTGCCTTATCTGCATGAGGGGTCTGAGGACTGAGATACTGATTCAATTTGGTGGTGTGCTGTGCTAGTGAGGGGTGGGGGTGTTAGGAGCATGGCTTACCCGATGAGAGAGGGCACTCTGCAGTGATTTTCCCTTTATGGCTTGAGCCAGGAGCTCAGCAGGTGGGATAGGTAGCAGGTAGGCAGAAGGAATGGCTAGAACCGTTCTACCAGTATCAGTTGCGGGAGTGTGATACCTGGGAATTTGGGAGATATTGGTGAAACAAAGGTAAAATTACTTATATACTTGTGAGACATTCCCTGCCCAAGCTTCTTGGACTCAGGTGTCCAAGAGATCCAACCTTTTGACATTTCAGGTCATCATGGTGGTGATGACACCACTCACCTGTGCAAGGGATACCAGTAACACTGGTGAGTTCTCTGGCCAGCCAGTCCCAGGCCTCCACCTTATACTTGAGCCCTGGAAACCTCCCTGCAGCAGCTGGTCATCATGTTTTTTTTAACTAGGAGGCCAACCATGATCCTGGAATCCAGAATTCCCCAAAGCTGCACCTGAAAGCTCGCACCTTCACCAACACCACCCATAGTATAGTTCAGTGACAAAACTCCAATGGAGTCTGCTGTATTCCCACATATTGGGCTTAATATAGGCTGTTCTTCTGCCCTTACACATCATTGGGCAACATTCAAAAAAGCACCACATTGCTTAGCCCTGCACAAACCAGCGCAGTTGAGCTAAGAAGTGTGAAAACTCTCACAACCAGAATTTTAGCTGAGCTTAGCAGTGCCCAAACCAGCCAAGCAGTGCCAAAGTGCATAAACATTGGCAGCCATTATCATGTTTATGTGGTGCTTAGCAGGTCTTTGCAGATCTCAGCAGATCTTAGCAGAGTGCAGCGGAGCCATATTTTAAATTAGCCTGCAAAATGTGTATATTAAAATTAAATACTTATTTGCTTTCCATGTATTCAAACCCTGGACCTACTACACATGAAGCTGTGACTCTACTCATTAGGCTACAATCCAATACCCATGTTCCTCAGCTCTCCCTCAGCAATGTGCCATCATTAATATACATGCCATGCTGCCGAGGGGGAACTGTGTACATAGACATGGTAACATTCCTTGTAGGCTCTACACTGTGCCCACATGGATTTTATTAAATTCTGGTGGTTATCTAAAAGTGTTAAAATGTAGGCAGTGGAATTTCAGATTGAATAATGCAAAGTTTATTAAAAAAATTATGAAGGAGTAGCAACTGAACTCTAGAGAAACCTTCTTAAATAATCTATTCACTGTGGTCATAACAGAACATTGGATTGTGCTTATTGAAAATGACAGATGTTTCACTTGCTTGAACACCTGAATCTAAACTGTATTGAAGCACAAAATAAAAACAAACAAATGATCAACAGTATTGGTCATTATAAGCTGATTTAATCAGCATACACAGTGAAACTTTACAAAAATCCCATCTACTGTTATACTAGAATTGCTCACATTAAGATATGTGTTTTGACAAATGGCAGTATCCAGGTAACAACTAAGTAAAACTATATGCATTTTGTGTGTGTGCATACATGTTTGTGTCTGCATACAGGCTTATGTGCATCTATGTGTCTGTGTGTGTAAAAAATGAAGCACTGGATAACCACAAAAGGACATGAACTTAATAATCGCAAGTTAAAGTTAAAACTTTCACCAAAAGGCTTCTTCAGGCAAACATACATCAGTTAAAACAATCCAACATTTAAATACATCATTTAAATCACATGACATTCATTAAGCTCATTCATTTAAATATTTAAGCAGTGGTTTTAAGGTAAAAGTTCAATTTAATCCTGGCAATATATGAGCTTTCATTCTTAAAATCACCTTATCTCCTCATTCTTAGTTAAACATTTTATGTCTCCCCCACTTAATGGTAAATAAACAACCTTCAAAATCATTTAAATCTGTGATCAATTCCTCTATCTAAGGTATCTTTATAAGGGCATTTGTGATAATTCTATATTTTATATCACTCATATTGTCTGCTATCCAATCTTTAAGTCTCCTATTTGCCATGCCCACATAAAATCCTTCACAGAGATCACACTTGGCCATATAAACAACATTCTGAGGGTTACAGTTTCCATAAGCATATAAAGATTCATATATATATATATATATATATATATATATATATATATATATATATATATATATATATATATATATATACTGAGAATAGGTACAACTATTACATTTAAATGTACCATGTTTATTATTGATAACATTCAAAAAATATTTAGGTTGTTCCTTATAGGAAAGCTTCTGCTTAAGTGTGAACTTCGTTTATATCCAGAATCGAAATTCCATGATTGTATTTATGGCCAAGCAATCTAGATCGAAACTGACCATAAATCTCTAGTTACTATTTTAAAGAAGCCTATGCTTTCTGCTCCAGCAAGACTGCAAAGAATGAAACTCAAATTGCAAAAGTACAATTTCAAAATGGTCTATACAAAGGGTAAACTTCTTTATCTGGCTGATACCTTATCCAAACTGCCCAGAAATACTACGGAACAGCTTGATGCAGAAAGTTTTGACTTTGATGTCATGGAAGTTTTCTATCATGAAACTTGATGAGCTGAGAGATCATACAAAGACTGATCCAATTTTGCAAAAGCTCAACCACTTCATCGATGCAGGATGGCCGTCAAAGCAATCCTGTGTACCATCAGAAGTACAGCCTTACTTTCCATACAGAGATGAGATGATGATGGAAGATGGTATCATTTTCAAAGGTCCAAAATTTATTGTTCCTACTTCCTTACGGCGTGAATACATTCAGATTTTACATCATGGCCACCCAGTTTCTGATTTTACCAAAAGAAGGGAAAGAGGACTAGTATTTTGACCTTCTCTAGCAAAAGACATTGATAAAGTACTTTCTTCTTGTTCAGGGTGCAACAGTACTAAGCCACATTTGCAAAAAGAGCCACTTCAGCTAAGACAAATTCCTTAACTATTGTACCTTGGTCAACAGTAGCAACTGACATATTTGAGTGGAACAGTCAACATTACTTAGTGTTGGTAGACTCTTATTCGAACTGGTTTGAGATCGATTTACTACCTAACATAAAGTTCAGTGCTGTTAATGCTAAGATGAAATGTTTTTTCTCAGTCCATGGTAGTCCACACAAAGTTATTTCTGACAACAGTTCTCAGTTTACCAGTCAATTGTTTCAGAGATTTGTTAAAGAGTAGAACTTTATCCATGTTACTAGTAGTTCTGAATATCCTCAAGTCAAACGGCCTTGCTGAACGTGTAGGACAGAGTGCAAAGCAATTACTAGAGGTCAAAGTGTGACAATACAGATATCTTCTTGAATTTACTCAGTCTCAGAAATATACTCCGTGATAACCAACAAGGCTCACCTGCTCAGAGACATCTATCTAGGCAAACAAGAACAACCTTGCCCATCAGTTCTAGTTTGTTGGTGCCTAATGCTAAAAAAACAGAGCAATCAAAGCCCAACTTTTTAAGAAGCTTTCTTCTCAGAAGTTCAGCTATGATAAAATGAGCAGATTTCTTCATCTGTTAAAAGAAGGAGAGAGTGAGGATGCAAACGGTGAAAGGCTTTGATAGAATTGGTCAAGTGAGAGGTATATGTACTGAGCTGAGATCCTACTTCATGGAATCTGAGTGTATAGAGTACAGGAGAAACTGCAGACATATTTTTCCTGTATCAGAAATGATATTGCAGCATTGTACCTGTGATACAGACTCTAGATCTCAGAGCAACCCTGACAATGTTTATACCAAAGAACACTTTGCAGTATCCATTACCATTCCTGATGATGTCCCAGATGTCCCCAAAGTTGAACCTTCCTTGAAGACAGTCCCTATTGCTAGATCCAATTCTTACTTTTATGTTACATGTTCAGGTCATATTTCCAGACTTAGGGTAGAATACACATCAACCTGGACATAGATTCATGGATTAGTACTAGGCTAAGTGCCCTTGTGGGCCATCTTAAGCCTAGCCAATTACCCCATGTGAGAATCAAACCTTGCACTTTGTGTCTGTAGGATAAACACTTTAACCATTATGCCATCCCCCCATAATTGTTTTATATGGGTCTGATTTTTTATGATTGCATGTCGAATAATTAGTTCTGTATAACTGCATGTCAAAAGATCATTTCTGTAAATTACCTGTCATTGAATACTGTGATTTAGTATAAGGTCTATTTCTCAAAGAGGGAGGATGTAGATCAGAGCGTGTGTATATACCTTTAAGAAGCATTTCCAGATATAAGCACATGCATATAAATATTAAGCATGTGCAGGCAGCAGTTTCATTTTGAGAGAACAGCCAGAGTGTTAACATGTATGAGTGGCAGTCAGTCTGTTTATAAGTTTACTTAGGTTTAAGTTACATAGCCTCATTCCTGATGTGTTTGCGTATAATAAAGCTGCTTGAACAGAACCCATGACTGTTCGTCTGCTTTATCCTGACCAGAAGAGTGACATTATCTATGTGGATAGCATTTGTTTCTATAGGCAATGTGTGTAACTGCATACGTGTACATGCATGCAAGTGTGTGTGTGTGTGTGTGTGTGTGTGTGTGTGTGTGTGTGTGTGTGTTTGGTCATACATTTGTGTGTGTATTTAAGATGGCAAGGTAGGTTAGCCAGTGCTATGGCTTAGAGGGATAAAGCCCTAACTAATGCCCAGGTGACCTGCATTCAGTTAGTGGCTTGGGCTTCTATTGTACAGGCAAGAAAGGATGGGAGTGCCCATCTAGGTGGAAGGACATTTGTCAAAGATGCTCCTTGAAGGTCGACAGAGGGGAGTACCCTCAGATGTTGTCTTCAAATGTAGGAGTGGGGGTGGTAAATAATGATAGGTCATAATACACCCCCTTGGCAGCAGAAGCAGTCACCAGCACTGCTCTCTAGGACACACCTATGACCCATACCAGCCTCAGCTCACTTGAAGAGGTCCAGGGAAGGAAAAGGCAGCAGGAAGACCCAGTAATGGATGGGACACTGAGTCAGCCATAATGAACAAAAGAAGGTAGGAGAAAAAATATGACAGGGTAAATTATTTTAGATAAAAAAAAGTGGACAGAAATCTGCAAGGTTATAGCATCTGTACCGTAGCATGGGAGGAAATTAAGTATATATTTCTGAACAAAATTATTTGAAAAACAGTAATTATTTTATGTAAAAGATTAGCAGTGGATATAAAGGATTTACTTCTATAGAATGTTTTTGATGGTTTCAAAATTTTCTTGTTGGAGGAATTCAGTGGTCTTTGAATATTTGACAGCACAGTTTATTCGGTAATCTCTACTGAATTTTTTTGATTTATGAAGGAAACCAACTAAATAATCTCCAAAGGAACTTCAACAGTCTTGGAAATATGAAAGGAAAGAAAAAGTAAATCCTTCATGCATGTTTGTGCCAATGATCTTGATATGAAACTATTTAAATATTTAATAGTCACTGCTTAACATTCAATGTAATGATTTAGTTAAAAAAGAAACAATTTGGTCAGTGTTGGCTGAATAGAACATTTTGTACAAAAGTGGAATTTATTATGTGAATCAAAAACATATTTTACAAACTTCCTGCTCAATGAAAACTATTAAGAAAAAATATTTTTTTTAAATTTTGGACAAGATATTATGACTGCTGTGTATGCTGTTACACTTCGTTAAATTAAAATATCCTTAATCAAAACCTCTTGAATGTGTACTGCTGGAGACCATGGATTTTACATATTAATTTAAAAATACATTGTTCCAGAAGGCAGAATTCATGTACAGGATTTCATTCAGATGTCATGATTTACAACATCAGATATTTTTCTTTCGTCTAGGCAAAGGAGAAATATTCATAGCAGCACAAACTGAAAGTCTTATAGAGAAAATATGAGTTTGTTTGATATACCACAAATATCAATAGATAATTTCAAATCCTACACTACAAAAATAAGGATTTAATTTTTATTTGGGTATTTGAGTAAGCAAACTGAGAAGAAATGCTTATTTCAGGTATATGCTGTGATTCAGTTATTTGTATAGTATCACACAGTATGCAAACAGGGACGGAGGGGTAGAACTAAGCACTGAATGATGAACCATTGTTAGCAGCTCATACCCTTATTTCTCCAGAGAGACATTGGGCCGGATTCAAGAAAGCTTGCACAGAGTGCAAGAAGAGTGTAGGAGCTCACGGAGGCAATATGTATGCCGTGCGATCCAGGTACAGCCAGCAGGGGCGTGCACGAGAGCTGCTAAAGCTACTCTTGCACGGACAGCATCAAGGTATGCAAATTACCTCATTTGCTGCTGAAAGCTATGCAAATGAGGTAAATTTGCAATCCAGGAAACACTAACCTGTCCGTGGAAGATTAGTGTTATCTGCAGAAATGTACTCCATTGGTAATGGAGTACTGTTCTGCAAATAGCTAAACGGAGCTATGACAGCTCCAAATAAAGGATGCATACAGTTGAGGAAGCATGCCAATGGCCAAATATAAGGTCACTGGCATTTATAAATGTTTAAAATGATTAAAATCTAACTTTTTTTCCCCCCTCGATTTCTGATGTTTAAGTGTAGCTCAGCACCGTGCAAATGTGCGGCGCTTTAAAAAAACAGAAAATAATTTAAAAATAGCCAACAATTGCATTTTCACTAAAAAGCTTATCCTGCCATGCAGGTGAATGGCAGGCTGAAGACAACATGGCCACTGAGTAGTGGTTGCTAAGGGGGGGAAGCTCAGTGTGAGAGATGTAACCATGCATTAGTAGGCAATCCTATTCAAATCAGGATTAGGATAGTGAATCCCAATTTTCCCCAGCATGTGAGCCATGTCCCAAGAGTGTAAGTGTAGGAGTAGGTGAGTAGTAGAGTAGAATATAGGTAACATCATGAGGGTGTGTCAGACAGGCTGTAAGCTTATTGGAGCACAATGTCTTACTCAGGATTGCAAGAGGTGTGTCTACAGTTGTCCTTTTTGAAAACCAGAAACCAAAGGTGTACGTTGTGAATATATCTGAAATTTCTTGCAAACATGCACATGGCATGTGCGTGCATATGCTCTCGTGTGCGCTCGTTTGCACGGTGCTGCCCTGGATGGAAACAGAAAGGGAAGAGAAGGAAAAGAAGTAGTAGGAAGTTAACCAAGGAGAACTACCAGAGCTGCCAGGTGAAATATATCAGAATCAGCCAATTACACAGGTAGCAGACTAGCCCAGCCCAGCCCAGCACTTTAAACTCTGCAAACAGCATTCTTCCCTGTTTTTTTCCCACGAACTCTGCAACACTGCAATATACAAAGAGGGAAAGCTTAAAAACTTTAAAGTCAGACAAAATGTTAAGGGCTGCTCTTGCTATCATAAACCAACATACGCAAAGTGCTCAGGGTGGTGATGTTGTGAATTCTGCTGAGCAACCCATAGTGAGGAGACGGAGAAGAGTGTACAGACCCAGGGTAAACTACCAGGGACTACATGAGCTGGAGATAGTGGAGCACTATAGGGTGGACAGAGACCTCCTGCAGCAAATTGTTGAGCTGTGCCAGCCACTCCTCACACACAGAACCAACAGAGGGGAACCCGTCCCAGTGGATACCAAGGTATGTGTTGGCCTAAGAATACTAGCTACAGGTACCTTCCAGAGACCAACTGGTGATATGATGGGGATTTCACAGGCATCAGCATCCAGGGTACTGCACTAGTTCCTGGATGCCATGTCAGCACATGTCGGTGAGCATGTATATTTCCCCAATTCCCATGAGGCATTGGCCAGCAATATGTGTCTTTTCCACCAAATAGTAGAATACCCTGAGGTAGTGGGTGCAATAGACTGCACGCACATACACATCAAAGCACCACGTGGTGAGTGGGGTAGGGTCTACATGAACCACAAGGGCTTCCCCTCCATCAACTGCCAGGTCATGTGCGATGCCCAAGGCATAATAATGAATGTGTGTGTTGGCTGCCCTGGAAGTTATCACGATTTCCACATCTGGCATCTGATGCAGCTGTACCAGAGATTTGCCAATGGGGACATCCCTGATGGTCACCTAGTGGGGGATGCTGGATATGCACTGGAGCCGTGGCTGATGAAACCCATCAGAAATGCACACACACCTGAACAAGAACTCCATAATGAGGCACACGCACAAACAAGAAACATGATTGAGCGTGTGTTTGGGATGCTCAAGTCACGGTTCCTGTGCCTGGACACATCTGGTGGAGCCTTTCAGCACTCACCAACTACATGTACCCAACTTGTCATGGAATGTGCCATGCTACACAATATGATCCTGCTGAAACAGCTGCAGCAGGAACAACATGGGGCGGGGCCAAACAGCCCCCCACCATTGCCAAGGCCTGCACAGGCACAGGGTGACTCAGAGGAGGAACAACCTGAGCCTGCCTCAGTATGCAGAAGCAGGCGTGCCCAGTATGCCCTGGCCTTGGCAAAGAGGCAACATATAGCACATACACTGACTCAGTAGGAACCCTGGAAATGACACCTCTCTCTGACTCGCACATACAGTAAAAAGGATGCCGAACTTGATACTACCTGTTTTCAAACATGTATAGGGAGTGTAATATGTGCATCCGACATAGGCAGTCCTGCAGCACCACCTGAGGCATGAGTCCCTATTTTAAGCAATACAAAGAACTGCTAAGCAAATTTTACCAGTATTGAGCATATTTAAATACAATTGCATGATGCTGCGCACTGCGCTAATGAGCACAACGTCAGGCAACGTCAGGCAACATTGGGCAACGTTGGGCAATGTTGGGCAAAAATCGGGCAAAGTCGAGCAAAGTCAGGTAAACACGCTCACACCTGCTTTAGTGTTCCTTAACTAGTCAGGTCTGCTCAGCAGGAAAATAAAAAGCAGTGACAGGGCTCGAACTCAGGATACTGTGCACTATAGTCACAGTACTGAACCACTAAGCCATGACAGCATTTCACTCACACATACCAGTTGGGGGGGGTCACATACCTAACAGTCACAGCCAGCAGGACAATTGTAGACAAACGCAAACACAAACAAATGCTGATATCATGCCCTCTGAAGAGACATATGAGTAACCTCCCCCCAGGCCTATGCAGACAGATAACAGCAGGCCAGACAGTGTGATGTGGGTTGGGTAGGCTATGAAGTCACAAACTAATATGCATGTAATTGGAAGCTAAGGTCTGTAGTACAGTGGTATGCCTCAAGCCAGTACGATAGGCAACAGTACAGACTGAAATGGAGTACCTGACATAGCAGTGCAGGCCTAGCAAATGTGTATAAGTGTCAGGTGTACCCCTCATCCTATGTACACCCACAGTAACAATCAGGTGTGCTGCCCCGGGTAGAAATGTACAAATAATAGCTGTCCCCCCTGTATGTAGAAATGTTGATAAGTCTATGTAAATTGACTCATGGAAGCCCTGCAGGCACAGCGTGCTTTCTGTCGATGTACAACACAAAGGTGTGCCCTGAAGTAAAAACCAACTTGATGTTTCACACACATATAGTATATATGCCCATAGTGGGCATGCTCACACACTTAAATTTAGCAAATTTCAGTCAGCAACATACTGAAAGGTCATACTGGGCATGCTCACACACACAGGCCATGTCTAAGTACAGCAGTGGGCCACACATATCTGGCAGTTGCAGTTCTTACTCCAGACACTTGTCACTATTCACCAATCCTGCCTTGCACACACAGTGATATGAAAACAGACCCATATAATATATTGGACCCCTGTCATAATCAAACTATGTACTACAAGTACTTAAGTTGTTCAATGAAAGTGAAAATGCAAAGAAGATCAATAAATATCTGATCAGTATCATCAAGAAACAATGAGCACTTCTAACATTATCCAAGCCATGTTCTGGCAAAAATATTGCCAAAGAGTCCATAGAGAACCATGAAGCTTTCTTTTGCTATGTCATAAATATCAATGTAAACTCATATATGTTCTGAGTCAGTGCAAAGTGTAAATGAATGCATGTACATGACTGACATTGCCAACATCTTGTCAGATAGGTTCATACATATTTACCCCCCTCTCACTGACAAAAGGGCCTGTTGCCATTACCATACCTGGAGATTGTGAAAACCTAGAAATCACATATACAATGGTTAAACAGCTCTATCCAAACCTAAAAACAAAGCATCTATGGGATGACATGGTTTCCCTGGCTGTGCCATATGTGAACTCCAAAACAAACAGACCCTGCACCTGAACAGTCTGTTGTGACTCACCCTCTGTGCAGGATATGAAACTGTTGAATGGGTTACAGCAACCTTTGGCACACTCCACAAGTGTTGGTGCACAACAGACCATGGGAACTATAGTCTTATAAGCCTAATAAGCCTGATCTGCAAGGCCATGGAGTCCATCATTATGGAACTCATAAACAGAGCTATTGGGAGCCTACAAACACCCAACCCTACCCATTTTGGTTTGGTCAGGGGCAGATTATGGTTCCTAAACCTGCTAGACAGTTTTTAAGGCAGTCACCCAGGACATACATCAATGAAATGAGCTCCACATGTCCTACATAGACCTTGAAAAGCCCTTTTCCAACATCCCACACACATGTCGTATCCACAAAATCAACAACCTGTGCATAAACATGTATGTCATCTGATGGATTGCCAACTGGGGCACAGATAGATTCCACAAGGTAAGAATTGTGGTCTCCTGTTCAAGCTGGTAACAACTGCTGCCCCCCATGGCTCAATCCTGGGACCCCTACTATCTAGTGTATACTTTTCAGAAATACAGTCAAACACACGAGGGCTATGTTTAGCAAAGTTTGTGGATGACTGCAAAAAGGTTGTCATAATCAATGTTTGGGACAACAGAGACATAATTAAAAAGAGTCTCAGTCAGACAGATGTGGTGTCAAAATTATGGCCTCGAGCTACAGTCATACAAATACCACATAGGTGCCAACACCCTAAATATGGAGGTAATAATAAGGGATCTATGGACACATATGGATAGTCCTCTCTACTTCCAGAAACACGTTCACAAAGTGTTTAGAAAATCATACTATGTGTTCTCACAAATTGCCAAGGTCTTTGCATGTAGGTCAAAGGAGGTTCCCTCTACTCATCAGTCATCAGACCCATCAGAGAGTATCACGGCACACTTGCGATGAATCTGGCTAGGCACCTTCAGCAGCTGGAAAGACCACTGAAGCACTTCAACAAGAGGATTACTGGCCTCAAACAGTTGCCCCGTGCAACAAGACTGAATTTAACTCAATCTGTACTCTGTTGGATACTGTCTACTCAGGCGATCTCTGCCCAACAGACAGGTCCATGTCCAATGCAGAACTGATGTACATGTGCTATCTGAAGTAAACCCAAGCTCACTATGCCACATGCTCTAGGGATATCATCAACACAACAATAAATAGAACATGTTGGAGGGATATATTACTAACTCACAGACTTCCCTTGCTTTGGAACAGGCTCCCAACCTGCATTAAGCTGAGTCCCTAACTGACACTCTTCCAGAGGAGCCTTGATGAGTGTATGTGAAACTGAACTGTCACACCATGGATCACTTCATCAGCTCTACTACACAGAGGCCTAGGGAACTAATCCAATGTGTGGTGATAGCTGCATACTAATATATGCCTTCAGGCAGATAGCCTATTACCTACCTATGCACCTATATATATATATATATATATATATATATATATATATATATATATATATAGAGAGAGAGAGAGAGAGAGAGGAAATACAGTATAATAAGCCAAAGATGGATGGGCAGAGATGTGTGTAAGAGGGTGACCATGACAGGGAGCCATCCAGGACTGTCCCACCCAGCACACAACCCAATGGCACAAAATACATGAGGTGCACATCTCACCCACTGTACATAACAGCCACCAGTATCTGTAAGCATTACAGTGTATGTGGTCCATGTGCCTGCTGTACAACATGACTGTACAATGAAGTACACATCTACTATCTGTAGACATGTACCTGTCACATAGGTTCATAGATATGTAGTAGACTATCTTCACAAAGGCATATATTAGCCTAGGCAAGTTGTGCAGCTTTCACCACCCCATTGGGTAGTCTCCCAAGCCCTAGTTCTAATAGTTAGTACCCTAAGCCCCTTTCTAGTGGAGCTGCTGATGTGATGCCTGGTGTGAATTGTCTGTTTCTCATCCACTCATCAAGGTTCCTATTGAAGAGTGTCAGCGAGGGGCTCTGTCTGATGTACATTGGGACTGTGTTCCACAGTAAGGCAAGTGTCTGGGATGGTACTCTATCCCACCAGCATGTTGTATTCATTGTTGTGATAAGGTTCATATCCCTGGAGTGTGTAGTGCGACTCAATTTTGTTATCCGTAGATGGAGCATGTTCAACAGTTATGTGTTGGACATGGCTCTGTATCTTAGGCAGGGTGTGCCTCTGAGTAGGTGTACCTATGTGGTCTCTACAGCTGCTGGATATGCTTAGTTGAGTACATCCAAAATGGTGCATTGTACTCAATGATGGGTCTGATGACTTAAGATGACTTAAGAGTAGAGGGTCACCACTACCTCTTTTGATCCTGATGCAAACCCTTTGTTGATTAGGTGGGCCATATAGGATTTCCCAATCACTTTGGCAACATGGTTGTCAAAGGAAAGATGACTATCTACTTGTGTCCCCAGATCCCTTATTACCTTGTCAGTTTTAAGGGGTAACACCTATGTGGTAGTTTGTGGGTACTTTGTTTTCACCAAAGGGGATTACTATGCATTCTTCCACATTGAGCATGAGGCCATGATTCTGACACCACACATCTGTCTCATAGAGTCCCTTCTGTAGAATATTTGTGTCATCCAGGGAATCTATTATGGCAAACACTTTACAGTTCCCAGCAAACTTAGTCAACCACAACCCTCCTGTGTTGGCATGTACTTTTGAGAAGTCTATACCAAACAGGAGGGACCCCAGGACTGAACCCTGGGGGACACCAGTTGTTACTGGTGTAGAGTCTGACATGTAGCCAGCAACTCTTAATTTGTGGGATCTATCTGTGAGCCAGTTTGCAATCCATCTTGTGATGTATGGATTCATGCCCAGGTTGGTGAGTTCATCTATGATACCTGACTGGGGAATGGTGTCAAAGGCCTTAGTGAGGTTTAGGTAGGCTGTGTGGAGCTCATTTCAATCATCTGTAGCCTGGGTAATTGTCTCAAAGAAATCCACCCAGTTCAGGAGGCGTGATCTGCATTTGACAAAGCCAAACTGGGTGTGCTCAACTATGTGAAGGTTCCAAATGTCTTTATTGTTGACTTCCATTATGATTGGCTCCATTGCCCTGCAGATCAGACTCATCAGGTTCATACAGTGTGAATGCCAAGGGTCTTTTGTGGCCCCACTCCTGTGGAGTGGGAAGAACATTGCTGTGCAACATTCTATGGGTACATATCCTGTAGAGAGAGGTGTAGGTATCCTTAATGAATATGGATACATCCACACCCTATGTGCTATGATCCAGGTTCTGATGCTGGAAGGTATGGAATGAGTAGCATCCTGGTAGTGCTGGTGTTCTCTCGGGAGCCTTGAACTAGGTTTCTGTTACTGCAGAGATAACAATATTTTCCATACTGAGAAATGCCTCAAGTGTGTGCATCTGGAGGCTGAGACTTCTGGCAATGAGTAGCATTTAGCTCACTTTGTGGTTATTTGTGTTGGTTACGGGGTTTGGTTTGTCCTGAGTGACCGGTGTTCCACACCTAAAGTCAATGCCTCATTGGTCCAGTCTATCCATAAGCTAATTACCCTACATATCCACATTCTGCCCCCACCCCCCATTAAGGAAACCATGTTAAAAATATCTCCAAAGACAAATTCATGATTCTTAAGACAGAAGTGGTGAACTTCAGGACACCCATGCAGATGGACAATACAGTTACGACTACTGAATCCTACACAATTGCATTTTATAAGCACCTACATGAGTGCATGGATTGTGCTATCCCAAACAGAACCAAAATGCTATCCTCCAAGAAAATGAAGTCAATCTGGTGGTCCCCTGCCATAAACAAACTGCACAACAGAAGGAAGAAACTGTTGCAAAAGAGGGTAAAACCCATGAGTGGAGGAGCTCCCTGGTCAGCCTCAGTAAGAAGTTGAGATCCCTGATAAAATCCTCCAAAGCTAGTTACAAAAACAAAATTGCCACTGATTATAAAGACAACCATAAAGAATTCTATAGCTATGTCAAGAATCACAATGGCAACACTTAGATCTGCTCTGAGTTACAGCACAATGGCACTAAATATACAGACCCAACTGATATTGCCAACATCCTGGCAGATAGGATCAGTGCTATCTTTACCCCCCCCCCTCACCCATGAAAGAGCCCATCTCTATACTGGAAGAATGCAAAGTTGCTGTCATCACGGCTGCACAGGTAAAAACCACTCTCCAAAGCCAGGAACACAGCATCCATGGGACCAGATAACATCCCAGGCTGCGTTCTACATGAACTACAGAACGAACTGGCACCAACACCTAAGTACCCTGTTCAATCATAGCCTCTCCTCAGGCTTTTTGCCTGCTGAAAGGTGCACAGTGACAGTTATTCCACTACACAAGGGGGGAGCCACCACGGACCCTGGGAACTAGTGCCTGATGAGCCTGGTCTGCAAGGCAATGGAACGTATCATCATGGAACTTATAAACAAAGACAATGGCAATCTCCAAACTCTGGACCACAACCATTTCAGGTTTGTAAAAGGCAGATCATGTCTCCTAAACCTGATAGACTTCTTCAAAGCAGTCACCAAAGACGTAGACAAGGGTAAGGTGGTTCACACATCTAGATCTTGCCAAGGCTTTCGACACCATCCCCCATTCTGGAATTATAGATAAACTCACTGAACTAGGTATAACTCCCTGTGTCACAAGATGGGTTGCCAAATGGCTCACTGACAGAACTCACACTGTGAAAGTAGCAGACTCCAAGTCTGACTTCAGACCAGTGACAAGTGGAGTACCACAGGGTTCAGTCCTGTGTCCTGTCCTGTTTGGTATCTACTTCCCTGAAGTACAGGCTAACACAGAAGGTCTTTGGCTAATGAAGTTCCCAGATGACCGCAAACTAGGAGCCATAATCGAAACTACTAACAATGTGGACATCCTACAAAAGGGCCTCACTGAGACAGATGCCTGGTGTCAAAGCCATGGCCTCAAGCTCAATGCCAAAAAGTGCATTTTCATCCCCTTTGGTAAAAACTCTGTACCCATGAACTACAACACAGGAGGTAGTATACTTAACACTGAAAGTGTGATAAGAGACCTTGGGACACAGGTAGTTAGTAGAATCCCTTTGATAATCACATTGCCACAGCAGTCAGGAAATCCTTCTACGTGGCACACCTCATCACAAAAGGTTTCTCATGCAGAAAAAAAGAGGTCATTGTTCCCCCTCTGCTCATCACTCATTAGATCTATTATAGAGTACAACACCCCTTTTGGTATGTACCTCACAAGACATCTACAACTGGAAAGCCTGCAGAAATACCTCACAAAGAGGATTAGCGGCCTCAAATACATGCCCTACACAGACCGTCTCAAAACACTCCAGCTTTACTCTGTCACATATCGCCTACTCAGAGGTGATCTCTGCCTAACATACAAAGCTATGTCAAACACAGAGCTGTTGAACATGCTCCACTTAAAGAAATCCCAATCTCTCCAAGCTTTGGCCCCAAAACCCAGACCAAAATACAAAAGGAGGGGGTGTATGCATTTTCATAAAGGATACCCACACCTCCAGGTTAGTGGCACAGCACGAGGCCTCGGGGACCATCCAAGTGCAACTAACAGTGGGCAAAGCTGCTTATCAGATTGTAGCCTGCTACAGATCACCTACCTTTTCTCAGGACCCTCACTCAGCATTCCTGAGAATACTGGAAAATATAAAGGTCCTGCCAACCACCATGATATTAGGAGATTTCAACTACCCAAACATTGACTGGGAGAATTACTCAAGTACAAACTCCTTTGCCCAATGCTTCCTAGAGTTTATAAACTCAAACACCCTGGAACAGCTGGTCACCATGCCCACTAGAGGTAACAACATACTGGACCTGATCATCACCAACATGGGGGAATCAGTGTTCCACACCAGAGGTAAACTCCTCGCTGGTAAGATCAGATCATAAAGTAATCACACTGGACATCCACATCCCAACCCCACCCCCAGTCAAGGAAACCACTGTGAAAAACCTTTCAAAAGCAAACTTCACACTTCTCAAGACCAAAGTGGAAAGTTTCAAAGCCCCCTTGCTACAGGATAATGCTCTCCAATCCACAGAATTCTTTACAAGTGCATTATATGAATATCTACAGGGATGCATGGATCGAGCCATCCCGAGTAAAACCAAGACTCACTCCTCCAAAAAGAGGAAACCAGTCTGGTGGTCCTTGGCCATAAATAAGCTATACAACAGAAGGAGGAAACTACTACATGATAGAGCAAAATAATTTCAAAAAGGAAGGGCATCACTGATCATTATTAGCAAGAAACTATGATCACTCATAAAATCATCCAAGGCCAGTTTCTAAAGAAAAATTGCCAAGGAATCTAAAGATAACCACAAAGCCTTCTTTAGCTATATCACACATTTAGGTGGCAACTCTCAGATATACTTTGAGCTAATGCAAAATGTCAAAAAATACACCAAACCAACTGACATTGCCAACATCCCGGAGGACAAGTGTAGTGCAAACTTCACCCCCCCCAACCCCCAAAAGGGCTTGTGTCCATCCCAGAAGAATGCAGAGCCCCAGACATCATGGACATGCAGGTAAAAACAGCCCTCTCCAAAGCTAAGAACACAGCATCAATGGGACTGGATGGTGTCCCAGGCTGTGTCTTACATGAGCTCCAAAAGGAACTAAACACTCACCTAAATTCACTGTTCAGACTCAGCCTTACCACAGGCTATGTACCCAAAGAATGGTGTACAGCAATAGTCATCCCGCTCCACAAAGGTGGTGCCACAACAGAACCTGTGAACTATCGCCCTACAAGCCTGACCAGCCTGGTCTGCAAAGCTATGGAACAAATTATCATGGAACTCATAAACAGAGACAATGGGAACCTCTAGACACTGGACCCTACCCAATTCGGCTTTGTTAAAGGCAGATCCTGCCTCCTAAACCTAGTTGACTTCTTTGAAACAGTTACCAAGGCCATAGATGAAGGGAAGGTAGTCCACACAGCCTACCTGGACCTCCCTAAGGCCTTCGACACCATTCCGCACTCTGGTATCATAGACAAGCTTACTAGCTTGAACATTGACCCCTATGTCACAAGATGGGTTGCCAACTGGCTCACAGATAGAACACACATGGTCAGAGTTGCGGGTGCCATGTCCGAGTCTAAACCAGTCACAAGTGGCACCACACAGGTCTCGGTCCTGGGACCCCTCCTGTTCAGTATATACTTCTCTGAGGTACAGGCAAGCATGGGAGGACTATAGCTGACCAAGTTCACAGATGACTTCAAACTAGGGGCCATAATTGACTCTCTGGCTGACACAGACATCCTCCAGAAGGGTCTTACAGAGACAGATACCTGGTGTCAAAACCATGGCCTCAAGCTGAATGCCAAAAAATGCATAGTCATCCCCTTTGGAAAAAACAAAGTATCCACAAATTACCACATAGGTGGTAATCCACTAGGTACAGAAAATGTAATTAGGAACCTGGGGACGCAGGTAGGTAGTAACCTCTCCTTTGATAATCACATTGCCAAAGTGGTTAGATATTCCTTCTATGTGGCCCACCTAATCATGAAAGGGTTCACCTCTAGATCAAGAGAGGTTATTGTGCCCCTCTACTCATCACTCATTAGGCCCATAATAGAGTACAATGCCCCATTTGGTATGTACCTTAATTGGCACATGCGACAGCGGGTAAGACCACAGAAGTACCTCACCAAGAGGATCCTGGGCCTCAAAGAGATGCCCTATTTAGCTCAACTAAAGAAACTCCAGCTCTACTTGGTTGCTTACTGCCTGCTCAGAGGTGATCTATAAGGCCATGTCCAACCCCGAATTAATGGACATGCTCCACCTCAAGAAAAACAAATCTCTTAGAGCCACACACTCCAGTGAATTACACCTCAGCAAAGCAATAAACAGGACGCGCTGGAGGGATAGATTCCTGTCCCAGAGACTTCCCTCGCTCTGGAATAGAATCCCGGTTGATGTTAGGCAGAGCTGCTCGGAGACCCTCTTCAAGAGGAATCTTGACGAGTGGATGGGAAATTGTAAATTTACCCCTGGGATCACTTCAGTGGCCCTGCTAGACAGATGCCCAGGAAACTAATTTAAAAGGGAGGCGAAAGCCAACACATTCTGGCTAGGTTTATAAATGCCCTTGGGCAGATAGCCTAGTACCTACCTATGAACCTACACGCTCTAGGGACCTAAACCTTGTCACCACAATAAACAGAACATGTCGGAGGGATAAATTCCGGTCCCAGAGACTTCACATACTCCAGAATAAACTACCTATCTATATCAAACAAATCTCCCCATTAGCACTCTTCAAGAAAACTCTTGATGATTGGATGGGAAATAGGAAATTCACCATGGGGATGACTTCTGTGTCTCTGCTCGACAGTGTCACAGGGAAATAAATTTCTTGGGTGGCAAAAGCCAGGGTACCTTGTTGGCTGGGCTTGTATAGGCCCCAGGGCTGATAGCCTATGAACCAATGAACCTTTGAGCCTTGCCTAAAAAAGGTAATATGGGGACAGCAAGAGCCTTGGCCAGTATTCAGAAGCATAGGGGTGACAGGTGCAAACCATCTGTAGCAAAGCAACAAGGCTTGTCTATCATGTCATCACAGGCAGACAGAGACTGGATCCCTTTTGAATGACACCAGAAGCTCAGCCAATTGTTGAAGTTTATCATCTTTCTGTTATATTGCAGTATCATGTAGGTGAAGGTAAGATGCTACTCAAGGTTTGACCCTGTGTGTGCCAGCATGTGGTGCATCAACCCATATATGATATGCTCATGGCCTATGCATACAATACACTCACAATACACCTAGTATGATAATCCTGCTGAGGTTAGCAAATGTGAAAATGTGAAAAAACCTTTGTGCAGACTGTCAGCAAGTAATGTCTGTATTGCACCCTGTAACTCCATATTGCTTGCTGAAGTGTAAAGATGTACTTAGTTTGGATTAAAAACTTGCCAACTGTGTGTGTGTGTGTGTGTGTGTGTGTGTGTGTGTGTGTGTGTGTGTGTGTGTGTGTGTGTGTGTGTGTGTGTCTCCCTGGGGAGAGAGCAACCTTTTTGGAGACTACTCACACCCCTTAAAAGTGGTATACTCATCTTTGTCAAGTCTCATGATGTCACCATCCTACAAATATACCTGTGGAAAGGTGAAATTTCAGTAATGAGTATAGTGCATTGTATAAATGTGTACTGCTGTAGTATCATAATGTTGTTAGGTAGGGGGTTTGAATCCTGCACTTGCCAACTGTGTGTGTGTGTGTCTCCCTGGGGAAGAGCAACCTTTTTGGAGACTACTCACACACCTTAAAAGTGGTATACTCATCTTTGTCAAGTCTGATGATGTCACCATCCTACAAATATACCTGTGGAAAGGTGAAGTCCCAGTTTGTCAGTGGCCACAACTGTGACATTGCTACTGTATGTTTGCAATCTTACAGTACAACAACAGTTTACATTCACAGGGCTACAGATTATGTTCCAAATGATCAGTATTGCACAATAACAGGCTCCACATCTTTTAACGACACACTCCACATCTCACATATGCATGATCTACCAATACAGATAACAGTAGTCTACAGATATGCCATGTTACCTGCATGCTCCATGTGTGCTTGCTGGGTGGCTCCAACCTCCATCATGGTGTATGTCTGCTGCTGTTGTTTTTGGGCAGGTGCCACCAGGCTCAGGAGCAGCTCCTCCATTCTGGTGAGGGGGGGGGGTGGATATTAACACCACCTCCTGTTGCAAGCTGTTGTCTCCACACATTAGCAGCATGCTGACGGACATGTCTGAGAAGATCACTGCAGTGGTGGCATACCTGCTCATATGTCTGGTTATGCAGGCCTACTTCATTACCCTGCAGACAACATTTTGCCACATTGCAGTACGCTCCTGCTGGTCCAGGCTGGTTTGTGAAAACATGAGACTGCAGTGCTGAATCATACTGGTAGTAATTATGTCATCTTCAGCACTACTGTAAGTGGGGTTCCTGCAATGTGCCATGATCCCTGGAAGACATAAATACAAAAATATGTCTGAGCAAGTCATATGACGCATTTAACATTATACAGTACAGATATTACTGAACTGCCATATATAGCAACCTGTTAGCTAACCGAGAGTGAAACACTTTAACTGCCACTTATCACTGCTCACCCCACAACTGCTTGGAAGTGCCTGGTACACTCTCAATCTAATGAACCATGTTCTGTACAGCAACAAAATAAAATCACTATATAAGACTATACAAGAGTATCTGGCATACTGTATGCAACACAATGCACCACCTAGCCACAGCAGATATACATCAAGCTGATGTGTAAAGAAATATATCATCCATCACAATGAGTGTAATGTCCAGTAAATGTATTACCACACAACTTGTTAATGGCAAACCTGTGTCCGAAATATGTGCACAATTGGGAATATAGGTTGCATACTGCTGTAGTACACTGTGGATGTTGCTAGATACGCAGTTATATGTTTTACCACACATATGTCAAAGGACATGTTACAGACATACCCACACACACATCAGACATAATTACAGGACACAGGTATGACAACCCAGATAAGCTTTCATTGTATTTTATACAGTACTGTGTGTCAGCAGTTACACAACCTTAATCTTGACAAATGTAATCTGTGATGAATACAGGGACCACACAAAACAGTGGATGCAAGCAATGTGGACATACACCATACTTTGCTGTACAGGCCCAGAGCTTCAAGTAGTACTACAGTACACACAGGATTTGTATTCAACATCAGTACCAATCAATAATCATAGATGTAGTGCTTTAGCCTCCAATGACACACCCTAGTTAAAACCAAGGGACTTAATCACACTGTATGCAATAGCACTTTTTCTGCCTAGCAACAAAATACATAGCTTTTGTTAGGATCAAAGCAAGGACCCATAATACCATGACATCAACAGTTTCCCATTAAGCTATCCATTAGATACATATCTTTGATGTATTCACAAACACATTGACCATCACAGTCAGTTAACAGTACAGAGAATCTATTGCAATAAGTAGATGTAGGTGTGTATGAGTATATATATATATATATATATATATATATATATATATATATATATATATATTTGTGTGTAATATATATATATATATATATATATATATATATATATATATATATATATATATATATATATATGTATATATACACATATACACATCCATTGGTGTACATATACATAGATATGTAGGCACATATACATTTCACCTTTCATAGTGAGAATATCAATTATACAAAGGATGTGAGGTGTACAGTAATGTAATAAAATTGCACAGTCTTGGGATAAATGCATTGAAGGTGTTCACAGCCCAGGTAGCTTTAGCAGGCCTCACTGGCTTCATCATTGCAAACTGAACAAACCACTCACAGTGTTTAACCACCACATGTCATATACCAGCACTGTATGCTGTCTTGTTTGTCACACACTAAAACCTACATACAAATATGCTCATACTAACCTTCACCAACATATATATCTCCACCCTTCACAAACAGTTGCAATATGTCCCCTGCTCTATGCACATATACAGATGTGAATATATATGACACATATACATTTATCCTTATGTGTGTGGCATACACACACAAGGTCCAATATGTTGTAAGTCCCTGGACCTCACAGCTGAACTGCTGAGACTTGCTGCAACACAAACAGGTGTCACATATGAACACACACTAACATTAGGGGGGTATATATGGCTACAAATGTTAGATAAGCATACTAGACTGCTATAGCAGTTGCCAGTGCTAAGCTACACTTTAATATGACTATCATGCATGTGTTGTTCTGTCACACCCATGTTTATATAATGTCAGTGCTAATCCCCCCAACAGCCATTGGCCACACTACTGTACAGAACACAGATAACATGGATCAGATCTTTGACACTTAATGCTGAGCTACATATTTCACAGGTATGTCCTATGTCCCACTTCTCACAGGTACACACTGTATTGTCCATAGCAGTAGTTAAGCAGAACATCTATGCATAAATAAGTACTGCTGCCACATATGAATGGTTCACATTATGTAGACTATTCTTCAATAACATCTACTACATGCCAGTAAATACGTATGTGTCACATACCTTTCCTTTGTATGATTTGGTAATATTTATTTTTCTTTTTTCCTTTCTCTGTCTCTCTCTCTCTCTCTCTCTCTTTCTGTCTCTCTCTGTCAGTCTCTGCAATAGAGTGATTGAGTTTGTTGGCAGAGATTGCAGCCTGCTTTTGTAGGTATTTGCACATGAGCATATGATGGCCTCTGCACTAATTACTGGCTATCACTTGCTAATTGCATGCAGCCTGCTGTGTAGTAATTGCAGTAATCACTGTCATAGCAACCCAGTACTATAAATTGCAAACTCAGGTAGGCTTGGCCCTTTCAGCTTTCCAAGATGAAGATCATCCTTGTTTGCTGTGGACATCATTGTTTAAGACAGAAGGTTGGTATAGTTTTTATATCAGAAGCCAGGGATGTAGCCAGAGATTTACATTTTGTACTCAGACCTAATGTTGCTGCTTCCAGTACCCACTTGTCAGTATAGAAATGTACTCACACCTCAAAATGCTACCCCAAGATACATGGAAAGATGTACTTTCTTTTCAACTTTTACAATTAGCTGCCATACAAAGCTAGTTATTGAGATGCATTCCTTTGGCAGAAGAATGGTTTATGAACTGCTATGCTGTGAATATTCATTTACTCAGTTCTAAACAGTTTGTGCTTTTTTAGTGTTGACATTGGCACAAGCTGCTCAGAAAAACTGGACACATGTCAGTACTGTGAGTATGCTTACCTATATCCTTGGTAGACCCTACATACACATGTATATTCTACATTTGGGTAGGGGTGCAGAGGTACAGAAAGCATAAGTATTATTGTGTGGATTTTATCTTGCTGGACTTACAGGGTTGCTGTGTACATGTTAATTTATCAAGGCAAGTAGTCTGTCTGCGTACCTCCCAACTGTGGACCTATCCACATGGAATAGCCTGTTATTTTTTGTCTGTGCACCACACAGGTCTTTTCAGTAATAGAGCAATGGCATTGTTACAGTTGGTTGCTACCAGTACATGGCTACATCCATTTGTATTTCAGTGTTGTATTCCTACATAAGGGTATGCTTCCAAAACTCCTTCCAAAGCTATTTGCACAGTGTGCAACAGCAGGAAGGCTTATATGCCTCTGTGTTTCTGCCTCTGCCAGACCTCTCAAACACTTAGGTACATATTTGAACAGACTCAGGGAAAAGTAAAGAAAAAGTCAGGGACACCTTTAAAATGTTAGTGCCATTAAGTTGAGCATTGAGAGAATCAGAGCATATGAATTAATACACCTTTTCTGAAGTAAAAGAAGTGTCTAACTCTTAATTATTGTCATTATTCATTAAGTGTAATTCACCACCTTTCTGGCCAAAGTCAGTAGTTTTAGGAGGGATTCAGAGGGACAGAGCTAACATTTGTGTCAAAATCAGGGACATCCCTGAAAATTAGGGACAGTTGGGAGGTATGGCCTCTGCCCTAAACAGATATGCCAGTGTTTGTCCTGCTGTGATACTGTGTGGGGTTGTAAAGTGATGGTGTAACATTGTTTCATGCTAGAATGGCTGCTTCTCTTATCACAGTCATGTAATGTAATCCCACAATAACTGCTGGTAAAGATCCGCAGAACAAGTTGTGTAGTATGGCATTCCTATTTTTCCTTTACATTCACTCATTCTGATGCATGATGTATTTATTTCAGCACCAACTTGTTGTATATCTATTGTGGCGTAGTGGTACTTCATGTTGTGTAGTGGGTACAAGGTCTGGAGTTCGAGACTAATAGAGGTGTTTTATTTTGCTCCGGAGCAGAACAAGGGCCCTCATATACAGAGTGACTAAGGCACTTTTAAGCAGTTGTAAGCAGGTTTGCGTGTGTTTGCGCAATGCTTAGCTAAGCACAAACAAGTGCAAACTCGTGCAAAACCGCTAACTACTGCTTAATAGTGCTTACTCCCGCTAACCCCCACGCTCATTTCTTTGAAAGAAAAGAAAAATGGGGAGATAGGAAAGTGGTGAAAAAGGGGTACAAAGAGGGGAAGACAGTGTGGAAAGTAGCTAGGGATTTTCAGGATGGGTGTAGGGAAGGTCCATAGCTGCCCATTTCTTTAACAGCAACAGCTGTGCATATGGAATAAATTTGGAGGTAGATATGAAACCTTCAACCCCTGAGAGAGGGGTGAGGACAACAAAGTATGTTGTAATGCCAACTAAATTACATTTTATGTACCCAGTGGACATGTGTGCAAAATGGGGAGCTATGTATGGGGCTTAATTTTTTTTTTGGGAGCAGATTGCCCTTTTTTCAGGTGAGTGGAATGTGGGGTAGGGGAAGTAGGTATATTTGGGGAGGTAGGTTGGGGAGTTAAACAGGCAAGACAAACAAGATGCATACAGGGGCAGTATATGACACATGTGGTGGGTGAACACCTTTGATGGGGAGGGATGTTTGGAAATCGCAAGCCCATGAGCCCACAGATGGAAACAGTGGGACTGAGGTCCCCACTCATGGGCAGTCACCACTGCACCTTCACAGCCCAGAGGGTGGCTGTGCTGGGGGCTGTGTAGGAGAGGCAGGCTGACCCGGGAGTTGCACCACTCATGCCTCAAGCTGGTGTAGAGGTTCTGCAACAGAATGTTTAATCTCTCTACGCACCACAGCCCGGACTGTTCGAAGGGTGATAGGTGGCCCTCCTCCACCCACTCTTGCACAGGGGGGGCAAGCCCCATCCCCTGTAGCACTTCCACCCGAAGGTGGCACAGGGCCAGCAGAGGAGGAGGTCCCAGGCTGGGCACTGGACCTGCTGGAGCCAGGTGCCATGGCCAGCTGAGGTGGGACAGATGGGTCCGCTGGGACTCGCCTTCCCATATGAACTATGTTTTGGAGGGTTTAATAAAGATATGGGTTAGTAACAGTCAACAGCATTCCCAATTAGTTATAAGAGCATGTAGAAGTATTCCCATTAACCCAACGCACCAGATTGTCAACAGTTGAAAAGCAAGCATAACACATGCATATATAGAACAATAATGGACATTATAACAGCATGCAGGTTGAATTGATTGCAACAGGCCACCAATATTGTGATATTTTAACAGGGCACATGCATAGAAATAAATGCAAATATTTATAAACCAATAGGACATATGTCCCAACAAATGTTTTGAGATTAGACATACCGATTGAGGTGTGGAATTGCATTTTTTATGCACATACAGTAGGGTGGAAAAGGAGAGCTCAATTAACAACTTATATATCCTTCTAGATTTCACTACAATCCTATTAACTGCAGTTATATGTCCCTTACATGTAATATTACACTACCCAATGTCCTTATATTGTGCAATTGGATTTTGGTAGATCATTATATACATGAGCTGCATCTTACATACAAACTGTCCAAGATGCAGATGTTACTGCTACATATTTTGAGAGTTGCTCACACACACTACTGCTAAGATGGTACACTGACAACAATACTTTCATATAATTATCTAGATATGTTCAGGTGAAAGTATCAGTTATATGTTAACAGCTCCCTACATTTCTGGCAGCACACTGACATTTCTGGGGAACAAAATACCAAGCTACTCATGTGCCAGATTAACCTGTACATGCTGGGCATGAACCAACAGTTGAGGGCTGTAAATATGTTTATTTAAAATAAAATAAAATTATTTAAAATAATGTTTGTAAAGATATTTTATAAATGCATTTATATGAAGTTTAAAACTATTTGGTTTTATTTAAAAGACATTGTTCTAAGATGCAGGTTTTATGGTTGCATTAATAATGAAGGCAATTGAAATAGGGTTAATGGGATAAGTGCACTAATAATTCAATTAAACATGATATAAAAAGGGTGGTGTTTGATTCAGTATAATGTATTCCAGGAGAAGGCGAAGGCCGAGGTACCAGAATTAAAAGAACTTTCAAACCTACAGTGAGTGTGTTCCTGTTTTGTATACCCAGTGATTTTGGTGCTTTGAAGGAGTGGAGGCGTTGTGTTTTCATACAGGCTGTAAATATGCATAAAAGCTACTTGCACTCCCTTCATCCACGTTACATGGGCCTACCCAAGTGTGGGTTAACGCTGCTTAATACAACAGTACTATTTGTAAAACGCAACAGTACAACAACATATCAAAGAAAATGACACAGACACACTCCAGCAATTATACATTTATTAAAGGATTATTACACCTTTATTTATTGGGTTAAAACACTTTTTGAAGGCTCTCTCATTTATTTTATATAACAGTACATGCAGAATAATTATTAACCTGCCTGATGACACAGCCTTTGAAACCTATCTTCATGGGCTTGCTGATTCATAGCTCAGGCACCAGCAGCTGTGAAGTAAATGCAGTGATATTGAGACATACCTATCCATAGCATAGACAAGCATAACAATTCTTAACTACTTAATACAATGGCTACTTACTCAGTACTGGGGCATTAGGCATCACACGAGACTGCTGGATCCACTGGTCCAGTTGATCCTCCTTATGTTGCTTCAGGTCAGAATAATGGTGCCTGACCTGCTCACCAGTCTGAGGAACGCCAGTGGCACTGGTGAGATCACAAGCTAGACTGTTCCAGGCCTCCATTTTATATTGGGTGCCCTGGTACTGGCCCCGCAGGAGTCTTTCCTCATGATTGTGGACAAGGAGCCAAACCATTACTTTGGTCTCCTCAATGCCCCAGTATTGCGCTCGAAATCAAGTGCCTTCTCCAACACCGGCCATGCTGACTGCAGAAGGGAGCTACAACCAGTTATGGCAAGTATTCCTGCCTGTGGAGCTTAAATATGCCTCATTTCCCACACTTATTCATGATTGGCCAGTTTTGAAAAACTCAGCTGTAGGCACACCTGCTTAGCTGATGTT